>NW_019734369.1:0-30927 GCF_002891405.2 Cryptotermes secundus
CCGCAATTCACGTCACCTCACCTAATATAAGAGAAGGGACGTGTATCGCTCAATGATTGATGCGCACATATCTACTGCGCAAAACTAACATTCCCTAACCTAACCTAACTTGACATAACCTAACCGAACACAACCTAGCATAGCATAGCAAAGCCTCGCCTCGCCTGGTCTCACTTCGCCTCACGTCAAGTTATGTCACGACACGCTAAGTCACGCTTTGTAACGTTAAATCACGCCAAGTCACGCGTTATGACGTCATGTCACGCCAATTCAAATCAAATGAAGTCAAATCACGCGTAATCACGAGAAATCAAGCCAAGTCACGTCATGTCACGTCACGTCACCATACCTCACCTAACCGCACCTCACCTCACCTAATTTAAGAGAAGGGACGTCGACCGCTCTGTTACTGATTGATGCGCACATGTCTACTGCGCAAATCTAACCTAATCTAACTTAACCTAACCTAACTTAACCTGACGTAACCTAACCTAACCTAACCTAACCTAACCTAGCCAAGCCTCGTCTCACTTCGCCTCACGTCAAGTTAGGTCAGGCCACGTAAATTCACGCTTCGTAACGTCATATCACTCGAAGTCACGCATTATTACGTTAAGTCACGTCAAATCACACCAAGTCGAGCGTAATAATATCATGTCACGCCAAGTAACGTCAACTCACGCCAATTCAAGTGAAATCAGGTCAAGTCACGCGTAATCACGACAAGTCACGCGAAGTCACATCATGTCACTTCACGTCACCTAACCCCACCAAAACGTATTTCACGTCACCTAACCTAATATAAGAGAAGGGACGTGTACCGTTCACTGATTAATGCGCACATATCTACTGCGCAAAACTAACATTGCCTAACCTAACCTAACTTGACGTACCCTACCCTAACCTAACACAACCAACCTAGGATAGCCTTGCCTCGCCTCGCCTGATCTCACTCCGCCTCACGTCAAGTTATGTCAGGACAGGTAAAGTCACGCTTTGTAACGTTAAATCACCCTAAGTCACGCATTATTACGTCAAGGCCCCCCCAAGTTCCGCCTAGTTACGTCAAATCACGCCAAGTCACGCGTAATGATGCCATGTCACGCCAAGTATCGTCAAGTCACGCCAATTCAAGCCAAATCAGGTCAAGTCACGCGAAGTCACGGCAAGTCACGTCATGTCACTTCACGTCACCTAACCTCACCGCACCGCAATTCACGTCACCTCACCTAATATAAGAGAAGGGACGTGTACCGCTCACTGATGGATGCGCACATATCTACTACGCGAAACTAACATGCCCAAACTTAACCTAACCTAAGCAAACCTAATTTGACGTAACCTAACCTAACCTAACACAACCTAGCATAGCCTAGCCTCGCCTTGCCTGGTCTCACTTCGCCTCACGTCAAGTTATGTCAGGACACGTAAAGTCGCGCTTTGTAGCTTTGAATCACTCCAAGTCTCGCATTATTACGTAAATGCACGCCAAGTTACGTCAAATCACGCCAAGTCACGCGTAATGATGTCATGTCACGCCAAGTATCGTCAAGTCACGCCAATTCAAATCAAATCAGGTCAAGTCACGCGTAATCACGAGAAATCACGCAAAGTCACGCCAAGTCACGTCATGTCACATCACGTCACCTCACCTAACCGCACTTCACTTCACCTCATATAATTTAAGAGAAGGGATGTGTAACGCTCAGTTACTGATTGATGCGCACATGTCTACTGCGAAAAACTAACCTAACCTAACTTGACTTAACTACCCTAACCTAACTTAACCTACCCTAACCTAACCTAACCTAACTTAACCTACCATAACCTAACCTAACCTAACCTAGCCTAGCCTAGCCTCGCCTCGCCTGGTCTCATTTCGCCTCACGTCAAGTTAGGTCAGGCCACGTAAAGTCACACTTTGTAACGTCAAATCACTCCAAGTCACGCCAATTTAAGCCAGGTCACGTCAAATCACGCCATATCGCGCGTAATGATGTCATGTCACGCCAAGGAACTCTAACTTACGTCAATTCATGTCAAATCAGGTCAAGTCACGCGTGATCAGGACAAGTCACGTGAAGTCACGTCATGTCACTTCACGTCACCTAACCTCACCACACCGCAATTCACGTCAACTCACCTAATATAAGAGAAGGGACATGTACCGCTCACTGATTGATGCGCACATATCTACTGCGCAAAACTAACATGCCCTAACGTAACCTAACTTAACCTAACCTAACCTAACCCAACTTGACGTAACCTAACCTAACCTAACACAACCTAGCATACCCTAGCCTCGCCTCGCCTGGTCTCACTTCGCCTCACGTCAAGATATGTCAGGACACGTAAAGTCACGCTTTGTAACGTTAAATCTCGTCATATCACGCCAAGTCACGTGTAATGATGTCATGTCACGCCAAGTATCGTCAAGTCACGCCAATTCAAATCAAATCAGGTCAAGTCACGTCTTATCACGAGAAATCACGCGAAGTCGCGCCAAGTCACGTCATGTCACGTCACGTCACCATACCTTACCTAACCGCACCTCACTTCACCTAATTTAAGAGAAGGGACGTGTACCGCTCAGATACTGATTGATGCGCACATGTCTACTGCTCACAACTAACCTACCCTAACCTAACGTAACCTAAGTTAACGTAACCTAACTTAACTTAACCTAACCTAACCTAACCTAACCTGACTTAGCCTTGCCTTGCCTCTCCTGGTCTCACTTCGCGTGACGTCAAGTTAGGTCAGGCCACGTAAAGTCACGCTTTGTAACGCAAAATCACTCCAAATCACGCATTATTACGTCAAGTTACGCCAAGTCACGTCAAATCACGCCAAGTCACGCGTAATGATGTCATGTCACGCCAAGTAACGTCAAATCAACAATTCAAGTCCAATCAGGTCAAGTCACGCGTAATCACGCCAAGTCACGCGTAATGATGTCATGTCACGCCAAGTAACGTCAAATCAACAATTCAAGTCCAATCAGGTCAAGTCACGCGTAATCACGCCAAGTCACGCCATGTCACGTCATGTCACGTCACGTCACCATACCTCACCTAACCTAACTAACCTAACCTAGCCTAGCCTCGCCACGCCCGGTGTCGCTTCGCCTGAATTTAAGTTGCAGCAAGCCACGTCAAGTTACGCCATCTCACGCCAATTCATGTCAAATCACGCCAAGTCACGTCCAGTCACATAAAGTCAAAACAAGTCACGACAAGTCACTTCACTTCACTTCACCTAACCTCAGCACACCTCACCTCACCTAATTTAAGAGAAGGGCCGTGTATCGCTCAGTTACTGATTGATGCGCGCATGTCTACTACGCACAACTAACCTACCCTAACGTAACCTAACCTAACCTAACCTAACCTAACTTAACATGACGTAACCTAACCAAACCTAACATAACGAATCCTAAATTAAGTCGTCCTGCTNGTAACCTAACCTAACCTATCCTAGCCTAAATTAACATGACGTAACCTAACCAAACCTAACATAACGAATCCTAAATTAAGTCGTCCTGCTACTTGTCGACTGCGCACTTACGAATCCTTCGTGCACAACCTAAGAATCAGTCGCTGAAACTTGTGTAAGGATTTCAGCGTAGTGGAATGTTAACCTGCCTTTTCACTCCTGTAATCACCATCCGAGCCTTACGAACGCTAACCCGTCCGTTTCTTCGTGTTCTCACCGTCTGAGCCTTATGAACGTTAAACTGTCCGTTTATTCGTGTCCGAGCCATGTGAACGTTAATCTGTCCGTTTATTCGTGTCCTCACATTCCAAACCTGTCCGACTATTCATGTCCTTACTGTGTTAGCCTCATGAATGTTAGCCTGCCCCTTTTTTTCGTGTCCTCACTGTCAATCTTTAAGTTTATTCCTCTCCTCACCGCCCGAGCCTTGTGAACGTTAATCTGTTCGTTTACTTTTGTCCTCACCGTCCGAGCCTTGTGAACGTTAATCTGTCCGTTTATTTGTGTCCTCACCGTCTGAGCCTCATGAACAGTTACCTGTCCGTTTATTCGTGTATTCACCGCCCGAGCCTTGTGAACGTTAATCTGTCCGTTTATTCGTGTATTCACCGCCCGAGCATTGTGAACGTTAATCTGTCCGTTTATTCGTGTATTCACCGCCCGAGCATTGTGAACGTTAATCTGTCCGTTTATTCGTGTATTCACCGCCCGAGCATTGTGAACGTTAATCTGTCCGTTTATTCGTGTATTCACCGCCCGAGCATTGTGAACGTTAATCTGTCCGTTTATTCGTGTATTCACCGCCCGAGCATTGTGAACGTTAATCTGTCCGTTTATTCGTGTATTCACCGCCCGAGCATTGTGAACGTTAATCTGTCCGTTTATTCGTGTATTCACCGCCCGAGCATTGTGAACGTTAATCTGTCCGTTTATTCGTGTATTCACCGCCCGAGCATTGTGAACGTTAATCTGTCCGTTTATTCGTGTATTCACCGCCCGAGCATTGTGAACGTTAATCTGTCCGTTTATTCGTGTATTCACCGCCCGAGCATTGTGAACGTTAATCTGTCCGTTTATTCGTGTATTCACCGCCCGAGCATTGTGAACGTTAATCTGTCCGTTTATTCGTGTATTCACCGCCCGAGCATTGTGAACGTTAATCTGTCCGTTTATTCGTGTTCTCACCGTCTGAGCCTCATGAACGTTTACTGTCCGTTTATTCGTGTCCGAGCCTTGTGAACCTTAATCTGTCCGCACAGAGATATTGGGTTTTCGGACTTTATCCATCGCGATGGTTTTTAACCCACTATCTCTGTGTGTTATACACCATCGTCAGAATCCTATAGTAACTAGTTAATCTGTCCGTTTATTCGTGTCCTTACCTTCAAAGCTTTATGAACATTAACCTGCCCGTTTATTCGTGTCGTCGTCGTCAATGTTTCCGTTTATTCATCTCCTCACCGTCCGAGCCTTGTTAACGTTAATCTGTCCGTTTATTCATGTCCTCATCGTCTGAGCCTCATGAATATTTACTTGTCTGTTTATTCGTGTCCGAGCCTTATGAACCTTAATCTGTCCGTTTATTCATGTCCTCACCGTCTGAGCGCCATGAACATTTACCTGTCTGTTTATTCGTGTCCGAGCCTTATGAACGTTAAGCTGTCCGTTTATTCGTGTCCTCACCGTCCGAGCCTTATAAACGTTGGCCTGTACATTTATTCATATCCCCAGCATCCGAGCCTTATGAAGATTTCAGAATGATACGTTTCGTTAACGAGTTTCTAGCGCCTAGTAATGAAGTAACTGGTTCCGTGTGTAATGGAATAATATAATTAACGAAAGGCAACATGGAGTTAGCGTGTTGGGGAAAACAGAGGTGTAGTTCGCAACCTTGCCACCAGGGAACAAAGCAGGTCGAATTGTGGGAAGGTCTGGTAAGGCTTAACGTCGTATTTTCTGTCTTTGTTTCGCTCCTGTTTTGTGTCTTATACTGCAGAATTCGCAAAGAATTGCTGAACGTCTGTCTGTTTTCCACACGTGTCAGCCAAAGAAACCAACTGAAAGAATTGTCATGAAATCTGATCCCTACATTGCGGCATTTGAGGCTACTCAGATTCGTAGTGTTTAGCCTAATTTCATTATTTTGAAAAAATAAATAAGGCTTATGAGATCTCCTTGCTGTCTGTGTGTCTCTGTCCCCCTACAGACGCCTGAAAGCTAGAAGAGATGACCGTCCCTAGGTAACGACTCGGCCAACAATTTCCCGCGCCAACGATTACATACGCAACAAATAATAACTGGTGGACTTCGTGTTTTCTGTTTGGTCCGTGTCGGATATATTACTCAATATGCGGTGTAGATCTGTGGACTTCTGATGGTCGTTAGTAGTGCGGCACTCGGAATCAAGAATGGCTGGTGGCGAGGGTCAGTAGCAATTTACCCTACCGACCTGACCGATTAGTTCTTCCCAGAACTTGTAAGTTGTTACGCTCGGCGTTACCAATGTTGCGGACACGCGAACTTGTGAGTTGGGACCGAACCAGCGCCAATACGGAAGTGCGGTAACCATTGCAACCCTGGGAAGATTAATACGAAATATCGATACAAAATGTATAAGTGAAATTTACCCGACCAATTGCGTACATTTTGTTGCGAAATGTGCTTATGCATTGGGACATGTACTATATTCGTGTGAGCGGTGGCTTTGCGCCCTTCCTGCACGAGGCCTCACAGCCCGCCACCCCGCTCTCGTATCGACTCGCGTTATTCCGTTCACTCTTCATGACTACTGCGGTATAGCCTTCCGGTAGGCCCCACTTCGTTAATCATTGATTATTGGGGGGGGGGAGTGATGACATAACAGTTAGATATTGGTTGAGCAAGCTGTCTTGGTGTACAGCTGTGTACTGTATGAAGGGACTGGAGAAAACGAAGACCAAAGCTGGCCAGTTTAGCAAATTGCCCACCTGGTGTTCGTATCGGATATCCCTGATTTCGAAGCAGGAGTGCCAATCAGTACACAGAAACAAAACAGCGTTCCTAACACTTTAAAGGACAACCTTTAACTGTACAGGCCACCTGCTTAAGGATGTATAGGAGATACTTAAAAGTGGTACAGAATGGATAAAAATTGTATAGATACTTGTAGTTTGTTCGTTTATTCTGAAATCTAAAAAAGAAAAGGAGTCAATTCACTAACGCGTTCAAAAGTTACTGCACTTATAGTGTTCACTAAATTTACACGTGATCTTATGGAAGTTCGACACCCCATACGTTGTAGTAAATGAAAAACACGTAAAAATTAGTACCATGATTTTCAGAATTTTTACACTTTAATTTTAGACTTTAGGAGTAATGTTGCAAAATCACATTTACATTCACTGCACCGTTCAGGAGAAATTAATAATAATGTATTGAAATTTTGACTTTTACTCGATTTGCAAGCTGTTCACTGTAGAAGTGCGGCAACATTGGAAACAGTTACAGAGCAGCGTAGCGGAAACTGTAGCGAGTTTTCTGTTGAGCGAGTCTTTTGTCTTTATTTAACTGCTTATATTATGACCATCGACACAAGTAATATGGAAATATCTTCAATTAAAACAATAGGTGTTGGTATATGTCTTATGTGTTTAACATAAACGTAATTGTGCTAAATGTTTCGACCATATAATTAGGTCATCATCAGGCACTTATCGACATAACTCAGGTGATTAAAATATTGGTTATAATACGGATCCTTATTCTTGCAACTGATGTCTGTGTTTGTAGCAAACAAATATTTTCGATTTAGTATACAGTTCATTTTTATGATTATGATTAAAACATAAAGATTCAAGATAAAATAAACATATTAAAAATATTAAATATATATAAATTACATAACAATTAATTGTATACTTTATTTAAAACTCAGGTAGATGCTGTGCTTAGTCATGTGCAGTCTTCAATTGCCGTGTGTTGGTATGCTGAAGTGGGGGGGAAGTGTTATTTCTCTCTTGTTGTCGTGCAGATCATATTACTGAAATCAAATAATGTTATATGGATATTATATAGATTACAGTTTAATGTTGTTAGATAAAAAAGAAGGGAGGGATATTTAAATATTATATACACAACAGGATGCAGTCTGTAGAGCCTTTTCTCATATGTACTTTTAGTCACTGTTCTTCCTTGGACATCATCGTGATGCATGAAAAACACAACGTAACAAAGAGAAATGCAGCGGCGATTAAGCTACAACTGTACAACGCGCTAACTAAAGCTTCAGTTGTGGCGTTGGTCCGCTCGTGTGGTACCACTGAACTGCGCAAGGCAGCCAACTTGCGGAAAACTGCAGTGTTGTCAAGTTTCATTGTTCTTAAAGGATAGTTCAGTAATCGAAAAGAATAAAATTAAGTTAATAGTTTTCATATAATAAGTAAGAACAATTTTATTTATATTAATACGTGATTCACCACTTTGTATAAAAAATAATTTAATTAAAATTCAACAATTTTTGTCAGGTTCGATTCAGAGATTATTCACCCTCAAAAGTTTTATTATAATGAGTGATATAAATGATAAACGTAGCCCAAAAAGTAATAATACAAAAAAAAAGACTCTCACATTAATATCTGGAACTCTGTCACATCGCTTTCGACTTTAAGACCTGCAAAATACAGGATATTCGTTAAACTGGAACTTACGCTACTGTTGTCTAAGATTGTATCTGCTATACAGCCTAAAAGATTCGAAATTGAAAATTGAGTTTTATTTTCCCCATGCAATATATTTGTATTTCTGTGTTTGGTAGGCCGTGCCATAGCTCGGGTGGTCAGTCACCGGCTTCTTACCATGGCGGCCTCGGTTCAAGCCCAAATCAAGTCATGTGGGATTTTAAGGTTATGTTTTAGCATCCTGTTGTGTTGGTGTATCTTTTATAGTCTTTTTCGTCTATAATGCAACAAATTAATAACATTAATTCACATTTAATTCATACAATGATCGTTAAATGTATAAAATTTTATTGAAATTACTAAATATTAAAATATATATACAGTTGTTATACTGCTACATATTTCGGCCTTACAAGGATTTTAGTTCACTGTACACTAATCATATAGCATTCCCAAGATACGTCGTTGATGTTCCTTTATATTTTGATCCTTTTTGAATTGCGTATTTTTTTATGTCATGTTAGATGTGTTGAGTTCCGTTGTGCGTTTCTTGCGTTGTCGTGCGCTCCTTGTATTGATTGTGGGATTTGCGATGGAAAGAATGGCAGTGGGGCAAGTTTTCCCCCAATACTTCGGTTTCCCCTTCTAATTCTCATTCCACTGACTGCTCCACACGCATCATCTTGGGCTGGTACAAAAGGCCAGTTAGTGGCCAACGTATCAAATGGACTCAGCTCCACTTCACCCCCAGAAACCAACTACGTGTTCGGTATGTCAACATCGTGTTTACCCTAACCTCGGCGAGATCCACATGAAGGTGTGATGGCGCGCTCAGCTGTCAGTAGCAGGAACTGTCAGTGTGACGCTCTCTCTGTGTGCTCAGGTACCGCTTCTGCCCCTGTTGGTGCTGGTTGTTATGACAGCGGCCGCCCTGGCAGTGTTCGCCGCTGCACAGAGCGCGTGTCTCCTCCGGTCCGACCTGGCGGCCCTCGCAGCGTCCCTCGTGGTGACGGGTATTCTCGGAGCGGGAACCGTAGCTCTGGGCTGGCCCACCGCCCCGTTGCCTCTGTTCGCCCTTCTGCTTGCTGTCCATACAATGATGCCCATCTCAAGGACTGTGTCTCTCATAGTGGCAGCGATCCTCACCATCGCACACCTCACGCTCGCCATCTGTTGGCGCCCGGAGTCTTCAGCCTTCTACACACAAGTAAGTGCGGAGCTGAACACTTTATTTAGTTACTCAAGAACTTACCAGAAGAAGGTTCATTACCGTGTTCACAAGAACCCTCGACTGGTTTCTTTCCAGTCCATACTACCCCATCATATTTCTATAAATTTCATTGTAATATTATCCACCCAACCATATCTTGGTTTTCCTAATGGTCTCTTTCCTTCTGCCTTATCCACCACTATTATTCCTCTTCTCCCCACTCGTGTTACATGTCCTGCCCATCTCATCCTTCTTGACTTGTTTTTTCCGATTATACTTGGTGAAGAGTGCAGGTTATGAATCTCCTCAATATGCAGTTTTCTGCAACCTCCTGTCACTTCATCTCTCTTCGGTCCAAATATTCTCAACACCCTGTTCTCAAACACCCTCAGTCTGTGTTCCTCCCTTAATGGCATTGTGGACCTAATAACTCTCTTCACCGTAAAAAATAGGCGTATTACGAAATGTCACAAAGAAAAAATATATAACTCAGAAATATTCTGTTCTTTGACTCGTTTTAACCTTACATCTCATTAAATTATATTTTCAATGCAAGTTTACCCAGAAGACAAGCAGTTAAGAAAACGGGTTCTTTTTTTACAATCTTAATACGTGTATTTTAATCATCTAGAAGGGAAGTATTGTGCAATATTATGATAGAGTTTGGGATACCCACGAAACTGATTAAAATGTGTTTAAATGAAAAGTATAGTAAAGTCCGTATGGGTAAACATTTGTCTAATAAATTTCGTATCCAGAATGGTCTAAGACAAGGAGATGCTCTGTTGCCACTCCTTTTCAACTTTGCTTTAGAATATGCCATTAGGAAGGTCCAGGAAAAACAGGTGGGACTGAAATGAAACGGGACAAATCAGCTGTTGGTCTATGCTGATGATGTGAATCTACTGGGTGATAATGTAGATACCATACAGAAAAACACATAAACTTTAATTGACGCAAGTAAAGAGGTTGGTCTAGAAATAAACACTGAGAAAACTAAGTATATGTTGCTGTCTCATCACCAAACTGNACATGGCAAAATCCTGACATAGAGATAGGAAACAGATGTTATGAAAATGTGACACAGTTCAGATATTTGGGAATGACGATGACAAATCAAAACCTGATTCAGGAGGAAATTAAGAGGAGANACCGAAGAGAGATGAAGTGACAGGAGGTTGGAGAAAACTGCATATTGAGGAGCTTCATAACTTGTACTCTTCTCCAAGTTTGATTAGAATGATCAAGTCAAGGAAAATGAGGTTTGCAGGGCATTTAGCACGAATGGGGGAGACGAGGAATGCATATAGGATATAGGTGGGAAAGCCAGAAAGAAAGAGTCCACTAGGAAGACCAAGACGTAGGTCGGTGAACAATATTAAGATGGAACTTAGAGAGAGAGAGAGAGAGAGAAAGAGAGGGTGGTGTGGTATAGACTGGATTGATCTGGCTCAGGATAGGGACCAGTGGAAGGCTCTTGTGAACACGATAAAGAACTTCCGGGTTCAATAAACTGCAAGGAAATTCTTGAGTAGCTGCAGAATTGGCGGCTCCTCAAAAAGGGCTCAGCTCCATGGGTGATTGAGTGAGTAATATTTTAATCTTTCGTCAGATTAGATTATTCATAACCAAAGGTCCGTCCGTCTCTCTGCCTGTCAGATTGTACTTTACAAGAAGTTATTATTAATTGCTGAACATGCTTGAACTTAGCCGGAAGCATATCTTTTGATGCAGGATCTGATATTCTCCACAGCAGTCTTATGAAGTGGGCAATCTTCAGTGTTTGCATTCTGTTCTTTATCATGATTGGTGGTACTTGACCGTCAACACAACAATAAAAATAAACCAATCAAACTGCTCAAATTGGTTTTATTTGATAGTTGCTATATGTTTCGGTCCGCATATGGGGCCATCTTCAGGCACTCTCGTCATATACATCTGTTGTTATCCATATTAGCACAGTTCAATAACAAGAGACGTATTTGATGAGACTGCTTGAAGATGGTTCCAAAATTTTGACCGAAACATGTAGCAATTATCAAATAAATCCAATATGAACATATCGATTGTTTTATTTTTATTGTGTTGACGGTCAAATGCCACCAACCAATTTTGGGGAAAAAATTCCATGTAATCCGTTGAAAGTAAACCGACGTAATATATCGCCTCCATATTTAGGCATCTCATATCCCTGGACCCGGAAGATGGAGTCGACATGTTCCTCCGAAATGTTGATTTAGTTTCAAAGGAATATATGCCGTTATGTCCCTTAAGACAGTTTTTTTCTTGTTTGTTGGTATTGATAGAGATGTGTATTCAGACAGCCCTGTTAACTGCTGTTGAATATTGTGACGTGCCGCCAGGAAGGCCGGACGATAACACGTCCATCACTGGTCAACGGCTAGCAATTCCTAGGCAGCAGTGCCTAGAGAGTCGTTGCTCCGGAGATGAAAGGCTAACACTGGGGTTTCCACCGTTATCTGCAGTCGCAGACGGAAACGAAAAGTTATTTGTTCGATCTTGACCAAATTCACGCTTTTATACTACGCCTAGAAATGAGTACATACCTGCCGATGCTCGAAAATTCGCTGCTGTGTTAATCTGGAAGTTCAGTATTGTGGGCACAAACTCCTGCACTGGGGTCTATTCTAATCAATTTTGATCCATTTCACATCCACATATTACGTATATTTTCTAACATCCTTTTTAATATTGTAATCACACCTACGAATGAGTCTCACAAAGTACATATAAGGTTTTCTGATTAAGATGTATGCATATGATACATGTATGCTACTTGTTCCACCCATTTCACTCAGTTTAGGAGACCCTAAGACTGAAAACATTATGAAACTGCTTGTTATGCAATTTCATCCATCCTGATATCACTTCCTGCCTGTTTCCCTCAGCGAGACTTAAGTTTCCCACCCTCAGAAAAGAACAGCGACTGATTACAGATTGTCTTGTGCTGCAGACTGGCGCCGAGGCGCTGTTCCTGCTGTGTGCAACTGGCGCTGGGCTGTATTACCGACACATGACAGAAGCCGCACACCACGACACATTCGTGGGAACGCGCACCTGCATTGAGTCGAGGGTAAAGCTGGAGTGTGAGAAGGAGCAGCAGGAGCAACTTCTGCTCAGCGTCATACCGGCCTACATTGCCGCCGAGGTGAGAATCCTCTTTTAACGGCCACAGCTCGGAATTCAGGTTTTCTGATATTTTTGTGGAGACAGTAGCATCAGAACTTCGGGTTTCCCTGCCAGTTCTCGCTTCGCTACGGACAGTGTAAGGTAAAATAGACATGGATTGCTCGCTCAGCCGCTTACATTGATTCGCTTGCTTGTCTTGAATTTTGAGAGCGCCAGGCGAGAACCACGAGATTGCATTATCAGAAATTTGTCGTCCTTCTTAAGGAATTACCCACAGGGCTACCAAAGCACTAGCGAAACATTTGTTGCACTTAAGTAGTCCTGTATGGCACCCTCTCAGTTTCAACAAAAGTGAAAGTTGCTTTACCATTTGCAACGTCTGTCTCCTTACTGTCCCTGTTTTTACATTATATAACCACACGCTGAATTGTTCTGATCATTTCTGTGGGTTTAATGACGTGTGATTAGTGAACAGTGAACTGGAAAGTACGTCCTGACATTTGTCTGGAGCAGGCCGAGCTCCTCGCTGAGATCTGAACCTCAGACCTCCACAGTGAGAAACTAGGTCGCTGCTCGCCTCACCGCAACGTTCGACACGTCAGTTTTACGTGGGTAAGTCAATAAGTAAGTTACAAATGGATATAGAACTTAAACAAATAAAATTAATGATTTGAATAATGCTTTTATTTCTCAACATAATCTCCCTGTACATTGAGGCACTTGTCCCATCGTTTTCACAAGCCCCTGAAAACCAGCAGCATAATATTCTTAGGGCTGATGACGGAACCATGACGGAGCAAGGTCGGGGCTATACGAAGGATTCTCGAGGACTTCCCACTTGAAATTTCGCAGGGTCTCATTTGTCTTGTTGGCAGTATGGGGACGTGCGTTGTCATGCAAGAACAACACGCCTTTGGTGAGGAATCCTGGTCGCTTCCGTTGAATGGCCTTACGAAGTTTCCTGAGGATGTTACAGTAGGAGTTGGCATTTACGGTTTCTCCTTCAGGCTGGAATGCGTTGAGCAGTATGCCTTCGTGATCCCAGAAGACTGTGAGCATCACTTTACTGGAGGATGGTGTCACCTTAAACTTTGTTTTGGAAGGCGACGCAGGATGTTTCCACTGCACTGACGCACGCTTTCTCTCGGGCTGGTAATGGTGAACCCAAGACTCATCACCTGAGACAATTCGGGCTAGCATATCGTGTCCGTCATCGTGGTAGCGATTGAAATGCCGTAATGGCAGACCCATTCTGTGCATTTTGTGTTGTGGGGTCAGCATGCGCGGCACCCATCGTGCATAGACTTTGTGAAAACCTAATCTGTCATGCATTATGAGGTAGGCCATCCCGTGTGAACAACCAATAGCAGTGGCTGTAGTGTCTATAGTTACCCTGCTGTCTGCTCGGATTAAGTCTTCAACCCGTTGGACATTCGCCTCTGTGGCAATCTCCGTTGGCCGGCCGACGCGGTGTTCGTCTTCGATACGTGTCCGCCCTTCAGAGAACTTCAGCACCCAATTGTAAACAGCCTGACGTGACAGACACTTCTCACCGTAGATAGGAAGCATTTCTTTATAAATATTCTTTGATTCCATACCTTTTGCTCACAAAAATCGCACAACGGAGCGCTGCTCGAGGGTTGTACCCTCACTCAGAGGCGCCACCATCTTGCAACTGCTGTTTCGCTTTTGTAAACATCGACTGTCTCGTGTCGAATGTCTTCAATTGCCACCGGATTAATGCTGCCACCTAGTGGCGATAACCTCAAATGCCTCATCCAAACATGAAGTACCCCACATCAGCTTGTAACTTACTTATTGACTCACCTACGTATTTCCTTTCTCCATTTCTGTGTGTTAGTTTAGCGACGTTTCCTCAGCTACGTACATTAGGGCTACGTCAAAATTAATGGAGTGGTGATTGTGAATCAGGATTTGGGGAGGAAGTTGTAACGGCCTTTTTTTTATATACAGAGTGTAAGAAGGAAAAGCATACCATTCTGCTGTAACACTGGATGAACTAAAAGGTGTCGGAAAGAAATCCAGACGAATTCGATTAAGTGATCGAGTTTATGTCTCCTGTATTTCGCGGTTTGTCCGAATCTTGGGCCTGTATTCTCACTTTCAGCGCACAGAAGCAAACTGTAACCGCTACAGCTGTTACCCTGCCAGCAGAGCGGCAGCCACTATAGCACGTACACATCACCGCTGATGATGTACCCCAAGGAGTGATGTCAGGCTTAGGAGATGGCTAAGTGATGGGCCCACCCCTTCCAATCCGTCTATCTTGAATCTTGCAACTTCAGAAGCCCTTCGTTTCCCTACGGAATGCGTCTTGTTGAAGTATCATGCCATCGAGAAGCTCTCTTGATGTCTGCGGCATGTTTGTCGGGCACCTTGCCCGCGTGAATGACGTCCACAGAAACAGTGCCACCTGAGATTCAACGTTTGGTTGTCTCCTCCAGCGTTTTTCCTTTACAAATGCAACCAAACTGATCACACAGTTGACGTCACTTCTAAACCGACATTTCCAGGTGCCTTTGCGCTGTAACCTGACACGTAGAGTTCTGGAGTCGCAGCTCACGATTGGCTCTTCATTCTTGAGACATAATTTTTACAACCGAGAGGATAGTGCTTGAAATGGTAACAATTTTATAACTCAAGTGACTCGCGTTACAAACTAGAATGCATAAAGAAATGTAAAGCTATCCCCGTAACAGGCCGTGGAAGTCCATATGGTTGTGAGACGTCGAGGCCCCAACATATTCTAGACAATCGGCTCACAGATGGCCTTGAGGTTGTGAGCCTTAGGCGCCAGCCGCCCTTTACCCCCAAGAAGATTCCTGGTACTCATTTCTGTTAGAAGCTGAGTCGAACCCAGGTCTATAGTGCTGCTGGAAATATTAAGTCAATTGAAAAATTCGATGATCTCATCGGGAATCAAACTGGCGACCTTCCGGCTTGTAGCATAGTGCCTCAAGTGTCCCAACTAGATCGAATAACCTACTCATGTGCATCTGCTCTTTATTTCTGTGGCTTTCATTTCATGAGCACGGCAAGTTTCATACCTACAGTCTACTCTGCATTATTCCAGGACTCTTGTGTAGTCAGAATAGCTGGAATTCGAACTCTTGGAATTTCAGTTACGAATCAGATGTGATGGTTTACACAAAGTTTTATTTTGCCCTGAAGCTGCTCATTAACAGAGGACGCTACCGTAAATCAACAAATTGATCCCTTTTAGCATGTGCATTACATTCAGCCACTCTGTCTGACAACAACAAAATATTAAGTAAAGAAAGTTGTCTTCTGGGTTTAGGCACCGTGTATTCTTCGNCTAGACAAAACTTTATTACAGTTTCCGACGAGTTGCTGACAGACATTGCAAGCTGAAGTTGAGCCTCTGACATGATACTAAGTTACAACACAGCTCGCAGTACTTAATATTTTGTGAAGTTAAATGAACTTCTAAACTAATTCACAAGCAATCCTGCAATATTCTCGAATTTCTATTACCATCGAACAAATAAATGTCGTTATTAATCGACTCACAGCATGTTTCGGCCCAGATACGCCATCTTCAGGTGATTCTTGAGGAATATGCAAATGAAGGAAGAGTACTTGTACGTTTCTGTTAGTTAAAATTGAGAACAAAACGGTCTTAATGCTAAATTTTAGAATTAAGATGAGACACACATTAAAACTAAAAAAAAAGTATGAACACAGAAAGCTCCGGAAACACAATAAAAACGGAACATCTTACCAACACAAGTCCAGCTTCAAAGAAGTCCAAGAACCACATTTTATACTGGTCTTCTCTTTGCATTGATTCAGTTTAATTTCTTAAACATTTAATAAGCATGTCTAACCATGATTTTAAAAGACTATTATGTCATGTCTGCTGAAAGCCAGAATTGTGAAGCCAGCATAGACATCCGTTGTTAAGGAATGGTTCTGCAAACACGCCCGTTGCTAGGCAGTGATCGCAACAGATAAGTATGCAACAATAGAAGAGCTGTCGGAAGTGATGTTCTCTTTGCGGTCCGTGTATATTCATAGGACACAAACCGATTCTCTCCTTAGATAGGATATTACGTAAGGACCATTACCGCAAGGGTTCAGTTGAAACAGTCTCTCTCGTCATGAGTGTTAAGGGGCTTGACGCCAAGATGAACTGATTGGCACGAAACTGCCAGTGTAAAGCAACTCTGATTCTAACTCTTGAGTCTTGAGACGGCAGTTAGAAGAGAAGGAGGTCGGTGTGAGATGGCCGTCAGCCTGCGAAGACGTGAACCCGGGAGCAGAGGAACGTCCACTGTTGGAAGCCGCTACCAAGCAGCGTAATGAAGACCGTGACTGAGAACATTAGTCTGTGTGTCACAGTGGTCTGTACAGTGTAGTCACGAGTTATGTGTTAAAGTGTCCAGTAAATACGATTACCAATTCTAACACCCTCTTTCGTCACTCCAACACGTGGCAGTATTAATTTGGGTCCGACACAATTTTAACTAACAAAAATTTGATATAAGTTTATATGTATTCCGTCACCATTTGTGTATGACACAAGTATCACCTGAAGATGGCCTATCTGGGCCGAAACATGTTGTGAGTCGAGTAATAAAGACATTTGTTTGTGTCGCTGTACCCCCTCGATTTTTAGTTGTGAGCACCACAAACAGGATGCAACACAACAAGATTCTCAACATTTCGCTTTTCGCTCGTTTACCCGCCACAGTTTCGCTTTCGTTAGTGTACCTAACTAACGAACTAACTCCAAGGATCTGTTAGCTATATATATGTTATGAATTTCCTATGCATTCTGGTGACGAGACATCAACTTATACTTGGTTCTCTCTGTGTTTACTTCTAGACCAATCTCCTTACTAGAGTCAATTAGAGTTTCTGTGTTTTTCTTTATGGTACCTATGTTATCTCCCAGTAGATTCAGATCATCAGCATAGACCATTTAATTTCAATCGTACTTGGTTTTCCTGGATCAGCCTAATGGCATATCGTAAACGAAAATTAAAAAACAGTGGTGATAAACCATCTCCTTGTTTTAGACCATTCTAGTTTGGAAAATTATGAGAAATGTTTACCTATACGAACTTTACTATACATTTCATTTAAACGCATTTTAATCAGCCTAATTAGTTTCATGGATATCCCAGAATCTATGAGAATATTGTATAATACTTCCCTCCTAACTGAATCATAGGCTTTCTTGAAGTCTACAAATAGCTGATGTACTATCTCATTGTACTCCCATTTTTTTCTCCAATATCTGACGAATGCAAAATATCTGATCTGTAGTTGATCTGTTACATCAAAACCCACACTGATGATCCCCAGTAATTTCATCTATACGTGTATATGGACTTAACCTTGAGAGAAGAATATTGGATAAAATTTTGTATGAAGTCGATAGCAGTGATATCCCCCGATAATTACTACAGTCGGTTTTATCACCTTTCTTGTGAATTGGTACAATAATAGATTCCTTCTACTGTTCACTAATTCTTCCTTATTCCAAATAGAATTAATGAGTTTATGAATCACAGACCATAATATTTCACCTCCTATTTGAATTAGTTCTGCCGGAATTTGTGAACTACCTGGCGGTTTATACCTTTTCAACTTTGCAGTAGCAATTTCGACCTCAAAAGGACTAGGCTGAGGTACTAACGGCTCATCTGTATGTGTTTCTATCTGCCTAACATCTCTGACCTTAAAGTAAAATTGTCTCTGTGCTTAACTTATTAAGCACTATGACATGAAGGCATATGGGAAAATGGATGTATAAATCCACATTTTCTTGACCTCGGCACTAGATGCAAGTGAGTGGTCAGCTTCACGCCCTATCCGCTTTACCCCTGGTGAAATAGTCCCCGGTACCCATTGGATAAGAGGCTGGGTGGCCCCAGGTTCGGTCTGACCGACGTGGAGAACAGAAAATATTTGGCCATACCTGAACTTAAACTCCGACCAGTGATTGAGGTCAGCTCTTTCTAAGGGACGCAACTGAGTAGGTGTCCACCCTTTCACCTGAGGGCGGAAACAGCTCGTTTCCGAAACGTCGTGTTTTCTAGTTTCTAGAATACTGGACGATAAGTCCGAAACCCTAGTAATTCCGAGTGTTGTACGCTATCGCCACAACCGTTTAAAATCTGCTAACTTATATATTCTTCGGTGGATGAATGATGGAGCCGGAGCAGACGTCCGCTGCTAGACAGCGGCTCGGTAATCATCTTTCAGCGGCAACGAATATTATCAAAGATTAGTTTCCTTTAAAAGGAATAGCATCGAGCGAGTCTTTGTCAGGTTGAAATTCGCTAAACGAAGTAATATCCGTGACAACAGAAGAATTGTTCGACATGGTGACTTCTATACTGGCCGCATGGCAGTTATAAAAGGCAGTGCATTCGGGAATTCGAGAGTAGCAGAGATCAGCCCGAGATTAGTGACAGATTCGTCAGACACGTCATTCAGAAGTAGTTCAATGTGTGAGCTGTTATAATAATCTGTACTTGTAAAGAAGTGCCAGTAAATCCAGTCATCTAATCTAGAATCCATTATTATTAGTCACGCCAGCACCTAAAACGCAATAAGATTTACAGGAGCGAGAGAATTTTAGAAATGTTTCCAGAAATCTTACGTTTTCTGGCATACTGTATTTACAATTTCTTTATTAAAATCGTCGCAACACAACTATATTAAGGTCAGTGCCAAGTTTGGCTCTGCTACATGTTCCGGCTACCAAAAGCCATCATCAGGAAAATACATGGCCAATATACACCACTTGGCACTGACCTCAATATAGTTGTGTTATGACGGTTTTAATAGATAAATTGTATATTATAACACAACAGGATGCATCAAATGAAAAAAAATACTGTATTTACTCGCATAATTCACGCACCCTGGTTTGTAACTGTGGAATTAAAGATGAAAAATCCCAAATATTCCACTCATTTCTTTTCGGTCTGTCGCCAGTTCACGATATTCCGTTCGTATACCAGTCATGCACCTATAACTGAAAACCTTACAGGCATCCGGCTACCCTATAAGTTGATAATCTTCCCCGCCGCCCTTGATGTACGAATGTCGCGTATTCAGAAATAATATCCACTTGTAGCTTCCGTTGGCTGCAACTTGTGTGAAAGTGATATTTCGTGATATTGCGCGACGGATAAAGGGAAGCATTCGGGTTATACAGCAGATTTCAAATTAAACGTAACAGAATAGGCAGAAAAATACGGCAGCCGGTCGTGAATTTATCGCATCGGAATTCAGCATGCGCTGCTGGGGCAAAGAAACTGCAGAGGAATCCTGGAAAGCATTTTGAGGACCGAGAATTGGAGAATTTCCTGATCTAGAAGCTGAGATACCCGAATGTGTTAGGGATGGAGCTTGTGCAGGCTGGCGCGAAATATTACGTTTCAAAGTACGCGAGATAGCAAACAGGCATTGCATAGGTCCCCTTCACAATTTGAAGTGATCAGGCCCTCGATGTATCTCTTTATGAAGAGGAAAATGTGCCTGTTAGAAGACTGACATCGCTAAGCCAACGAATGCCATCAGATTTTGATGGTAAGATTATAGCGTTTCCACAGACTTGTAATCGTAGTGAGAGAAAATATAATAGCTACTGCTTATCAGCAACAGGCGAAACGGAACAAACTCCTTTGCACTTCGATATGCCAGTAAACGAAATAGCCGCATAACGGGATGCGGATGCCGGCTTTGCGCCATGTTGCTCGTAGTAACTGCGGGCCGAAGAATACAGCATCTGAAGCCAAGTTACAGCCTCCTATCCAATGGGTACCGGGGTGTGAAGTACAGGGACAAGTGTTCATGTGCGTGGACAAGGCAAAGTCTGGGTGGAAAGTTTGAGGTCAGTGACCTAGCCCATTGCTTCAGCGTGGTGCAGTTTGCGCCGCGTTTAGAGATCGCGTGAAGAGAATCCAAACAGCGACATGGCACCCATCACGGGAATGCTGACGACAATTTTACAACCTCTAAATATGTCAGTTAACAGGACGTTCAAGGGCAGTGTTAGGAAGCCGTACACGCAGTGAATGGCAGAAGTTGAGGCGAGGACCCGTCGATTCGAATATGGGATCACTGGACAGTCCGAGCTTCGAACATGCTGTTTAGGAAAATACGAAGAGCAATTTTCAGTGGGATCACGAGGAAAACCAAGACGTAGGTGGATGGATAATATTGCCACGTGAAGGAGTCACTCCGACGGGGTTTCTATTGGAGCGGTTATTGGATTTACTGACCACTTATACACACCACTCGGAATTACAATTAATTACAGCGCCATCGCTGATATCCTGACTTTACAAATCACCTCAGGACACGTTAAGTTTTCCCCAACCTGATACGTCTTCACTAGCCGTTCCCTGGTAACGGTTTCCAACAGTGGAAATTGTTCAGCTTCCTCTCTGAATGGCGGGTCCCTTCCAACTGACCTTCTTCAGAGATTTCAGTACAGAACTGACTTGGTTGCTCCAGTTGTCTCCTTTATAACTCCTCAGAACGGCCCGCATAAACAATACACCGTTCATTCTCGTATGCCAACCGTTTCCGCGGGAGCGTTGTTACCGAGCCGTTCCATAGCAGCGGCCGTATATTCTTCCTTATTAAGAATCTGTTACCTAGTAACGAACGTTGTTCCTTTGTCATTTTCTCGGCCATTGCCTAGAAACAAATGTTGCTTCAGAACCGTTCCGTAACAACAGCCGTTTCTCTGGCTCCACAGTTTTTGCCTTGAGCAAGTATGCCATAATATTAAAACGAATCTTAGAGAGATAGGATGGAGCCCCTGCTTCTGCACCTTTTATAGCCTGCTGCCTTTCCTTCAGGTAAAAGAGAATTCTTACGAGGTCACCATCCTGGTTGTCTCCCCACTTAGCTTTTGAATCACTTGAAGATTTTTCACGAAACTTGGTTTGTACTTTGTGCCATTAGAGGCTATCCTAGTGTTGAAAGCTGTAAATTTGTGCAAGCCGTGCAAATAGCTCGGCGGATCTTGTCACGTGGCAGCAACACCAGCGCTACAAAAATTGTAGATCCTCGAAGAATATTGTGGCGTATAGACTCATTGCTAAGCGGCGACTGTGTGAACAGCGGCCGTTGCTAGGTAACGCTTGCAACATACACGCACAAAACAACAGATAAAAAGTGGTTGTGCAACATATTTCTAAGTAAAGGCTCGGTAAACACGTTCCCACGGGAACGAACTCTCGCGCCACAATATAAGAACGGTGTTTTCGATGTGGTCCGCGCCGAAGTTGTTAGTTGCCATTTGAAAGTTGAAAGTTTGTGAGGCCCGTGTGGAGGCGGGTTCGAATACCTCCACCGTGACCCTGCTAGTTAGTAGGAGGCGACGAAAAGGAAGTCTCAAATTTGAGACAGTAATGTATGATCCCGGACCCTAGAAAGACTGCGATGGCAACGATCAGCAGCATATACAAAAGACACCCGTATTCTCGTCAGAGAGGGCGCCCACAAAAAAGAAGACCGTAACTGTCAAACAGTAGTAAAGATCTGGTCGCAAGCACCAAATGGGTGCTTAACGCCAAGCCAGACTGGCCGACTGACCGTGTGTCGTAAAATGAGACTCAGACTCAGAAAGTCTGTGAAAAGAAAACTAGGAGGTTGTGAAACGGCCTCGAGCCTGGGACCCAGTTGAGTTGTCGGTTGAAAGTTGAGTTCTGTTGAGGCTGTGAAGACAGAACCTCAGCGGGGGAAGCTGAAGAATCTCCAATGTTAGAAGCCGTTGCTATGAAATGGCTGTCGAAGACAAGCAGGCTTGAAAGGGTCTTAGCGGGTGTCATGATGATCTGTGAAGTATGGAGATTAGTGGTGGCGCTGTAACTAGTTGTAGTTCCGAATCGTGTAAATGTTCAATAAATCCATTCACCAGTTTATACACCGTCTATAGTCATGACTTGGCTCATCCTGGTCCGTCACACTAGCAATAGTATAAAATGACTGGGAATAGCGTCCAGTGTGATTGATTAATAAAAGTTGTATTTAAAATTTTCATTATCCTTAACATGTTTCGGTAAGATTGACCATCTTCAGAAAGACGCAATCAACATTTAGGAAACCGCTATGACAACGTCATTAATATATAAAATATTATACCTTCTAACTACCTTAAGTACATGAAGTGGATGGAACATTTATAGTTATAACTAATTTATTTACACGTATTTAAAAGTAAAGTCATGACACCTTTTTGTTAAAACTAGAACCAATGGTTCGCGTCTGGAAATTTCTTCTCATTAAAGAAAGAAGATTGTGTATCACGACGTGGTTTCGTGCCTGCAGAACAGGAAGCAGCAATTATATTACGCGGTGTTTCTATAGTCCTAATTTTATGTGACGGCGAGTTTCTTGTTTTATTATAAATTTTATATACTAATGACGTAGTAGCGGTTATGTTGACTGTGTCCTTCTGAAGATGGTCAATACGACCGGAACATGTTAAGGAAATGAAAAATTGAAATACAACTTTTATCAACCAATCACACTGGACGATGTTGCGTGTCATTTCATACAGTATGTTATCACTCATAAATCGTGACAATATTAAAGTTTGTTTGAGTAATTTATTTTATTTAGTATACAAAATAACTACGTGGGGGTCATGAGAAAATTTTCTTTGCCATATGATGAAAGGTGAGCGCTGAAGAATCTGAGCTGAATTTGATAGCAGGCCGCTGTCTGAAGAGAAACATTTATGTCTGCATTGCTTTCGCCTTGCTCTTGTCTATTTCTTGGTCGACCTCTCTCTGTAGAAATGGTGTTGCGTGAATGTGTATGTCTTTATTTGTGAAGAAATGGCTAATAATTAGACCTGAAAGTAGACGTTAGCCTTCCTTACTCTTCTTGTGACCAAACTTATTATCGGCGAAATAGAAAGTGTTAAACCCACCAGAGAAAATATGTCCTGTGACTCCATCCTTTATTAGTCCCAACTTCTTCTATTGTCGTCCGAATGATCTTTGCTCGAAAATTTCCGTAGATATTTGTCATGTGTATGAGTGTGACTATGGGCGAGGTTTGGATTGGAGATTGGATTTACTTGACCACTTTAACACACACGACTCGTCACTGCCTCTAATTATAGCGCCATCACTAATCTCCTTACTTTTACACGTCATTACAGCACACACTAAGCCTTTTCAGTCTTCTATGTCTTCGCCAATCGTTCCTTGGCAACGGCTCCTAACAGTGGAGATTCTTCAGCTTCACACGCTCATTTCGTTGCCCGCTGGCTCTCAGCTCCACCGATTAAGTCTTCTCTTTTAAAAAAAATCAACAAACTTCTAAACTTGTCTCGATTATAACATCGCCCCACGGACCGCGTAGAAAACCCCGCTTCCAACAGTTCCTCTATTGTTGCGCTTGAGCTCATTGCCATGGCAACGGTCTACAATATTCATTGCCAAGCTCAGAGGATGAAACTGCAATGCATTTGGTGAGATTTGGGCGTACTCTGATGTGTTGGGAAAAGTCGAACCGAAACAAATTGGTTAGCTATCTTGGCAGTCCTTAAGAGTTGGCAAATATTCCTTGTTTCTTTAATGTACACTAGTATTGTTCAGTGTTTCGCATTCTTTATGCCAGTGGTTCCCAAACTAGATGGGGCGTACCGCCGTGGTACGCATAAAAATTATGGGAATGTTTCTGAACTGAACTGCCACCTGATGTCATTTTGGCTATAATTTCTGATTTTATAAAATCTATAAACAGCAGAATAGTTAACAGTAAGTATGGTGGCCAAATGTCTTAAGATCAGGCAGTCTCAGAATGTAATTGATGCACGTGTTAATGGAGTCGGCCCCATCGCACTGTTACGAACATCGGCGTGATTGTTGACTGCTTCAGTTAAACAGAAACAAAGAGATTAGAAGAAAAGTGTTTAGGTTATGATCATTGCAAAATACTGTGATCGCAGTTCGTTAGCAGAGCTGAGGCAGTTTGGCGAGAATTGAGCAGTTGTGTAAACGTGGATTCCTGGCTTGTAGAACAACTGTGACGGAAATCTTCCGTAATACATTTCCGAAGATCAAGTTTCAAGCTTTGTCTCTTCCTGACTTTTGGAGTTGCATGACAGACGAACGCTTGGAAGTACACAATTAGCAGCCAAGCTGGAGCCTCATACCTGAGTGAAAACTATTTACAGCAATGTCAGAAATTGAAAGTCTAAACACCGTAAAGGCTTTCAGCGAGAAAGTGACTTACGTGTTGTGCTGCAAGGGGGTTATGGTAGCCTAACCCCTCGAGGCACTTGTGGATACCTCTCACTGGGTCAGGGGATATACAGTAACAACACGTTGAATGACAATTGAAGTGATAAATGATATAATTAAGTATGAAATCTCTATGTACATGTAGTGCACTACCTTAACCTACCCTAATACATGAAGTAATCCTAAAACTTCTACAATTCCTAAAGCCTCTACACTTGGTTTATGAAATATCTGCTGTATCTTTACTCCTTCATCTCGTATTACACCATTTAGAAAGAATTAGCAATTGTCCACAGTGACCTGATATAGGAAAGTACTCACATGACCTCCACAGCAGTGGCGTGCCGTGCATGGAAGCAAGGGAAGCATTGCTTCCGTAGTTAAGAAACGAAAAGAAAAGAAGTCATATATAAATAATTCAATTTGAATAATAAGGATGTGAATATTGTAATTTAGCGCGCGTTCCCGCTCAAGGCCACATGCCTCCTCCTCCCTTCCCTTGCTTGGTGGGATGGACAAAGTTTCCTTCGTTATTCTCCGTTAAAATTCGTTGCACACGAAGTGGGCAAGGAAGCAACTTTCGGTTTGCTGGCCAATGCCTGTGATATGGAAGCAAAGGCCTGTGTTCTTTCAATGGTTATGTGAAAATTAACTGTTTATGTGTGATTTCAGTCTTGTTGGGTGTTATAGGTAACCTTAAGTTCTATTAAAATATAAGTATATATTTAGATGGCGTAAGATTGTATTTGTGATCGTATTTTGACGCATCAGAAAGAAGCTATCTGCGTTTAAGGGAAGCAAATCTCTTACTGCGATACACGGGCAGGGGCGTGATTAGACTACACGCACAGGCCACTGCTAAAATTAATGCTGGCAGGCAACGTGACTGCGACTGTGCAATCGAAAGCCTTTTAAAATGGGGGTTTAATAGCAGGGACTTTTCTGAAAAGAAAATAATTAAAGAGGACGACCGACATGAGAGTTGCCAGAACTTAAAGCACAAACTAAATTTTGTGTGAAGAAATTTAATTTGGAACAGTATCCTAAAATAGAATGGCTATCCGGTTGCCGTAATATAGGAAAATTGTTTTGTTGGCCATGCATATTGTTTCTCAATGAAAAAAAAAATGTATGGAACAAGACTGGGTTTGGTGATATCAGCAACCTTTATGCAGCATTGAAACGACATGAGAACTCTCAGACTCACATTATTTCAACAGTGCAGCTTGTTATGTTTGGAAAATCTCGAATTGACTGTCACCTTGACAGTCAAAAGCGCCTGACGATACTACAGAGAGAAATAATGAAACGCTTGATTGATATCATCTGCCATTAACGAAAGTGGCAACTTGGCCTTCGTGGTCCTGGCGAAAGCGTGGATTCTATCGACCGAGGTAATTATGTGGAATTAGTTCACATGTTAGGAAATATAATCATAAACTCAACGTTCACCTTGAGAACAGTACAGTATTTACAGGTTTATCGAACAGAATACAAAAGGACCTTATTGACTCAATAAGTGACATAAATTTTGGTGAGTTGATTGCTATCAGTTCGTTTATTAGATACCACTGCTTCCCTTGCCAAAAATAGTACCGCACGCCACTGCTCCACAGCCATAAGATGGCGCCGAACGCTGGGCCCTTCGTGTCTGGCACTAACACTGTTTCTAGGAGCAACTACTCCCAAAAGTAAGGCCTTTCCCAGTCCTATGACTGGAGTTTTTATAGGGTTCCAGGGGGTCGCGCAAGTACTACCCACGGGGGTTCCAGCTGGAAGTAGCCTATTCTCATTGGGTGTTCATTTCCCTCTTATCAACTTGCCCATATCCAGTCACTTGGCTAGTGCGTGATTCTCTTATGCGCGCACTTTGGAATGGCTGGCTGGCGGGTACCGCGCACACTCACTGGTATGATCTCATACGGTTTCCGGTCAGTCAACCTGTTGGCCATCCCATCCGTTCCACTGTGTCTAAGTGTTAGAATTGATTGCCGCCCATACCGTGGCATAACATACGAGTTGCAATATCGACAGTTCCACCGAGATTGAAGCATGTAGTTTCAAACATGCAGACCTGCCTCTCTTTCCACTGAGTAAATGCTGTCAATCATTTTTAGAATCTATCAATTTCTATAGTTACAACAGGCGAAATTTCCTTGGGATGGTATGGAGGAAACTCGAGGATCAAATGTAACGGGAAATAAATACAACAGATTGTGACATGACGCTTGAAAGCCGGAATAGTGGAGCCAGAACAGACTTCTATTGCTATGCAACTGCTCGGTAAACACATTCCCGGGTAACCAATACTTGAGTAACAATAGAAGAACTGACATTTTTATGCGCGTCTCTACGACAGCGGAGGAATTGTTAGGATAACGATGGAAACAGTATTTTCCTGTGTGCCCGAGCCAAGGCTGTATAACGAGGATTAGAGGCCAGCTGGACATGATAGGCATGATCTGCTTTCCAAAGCCTGGACCGACAGAGGACTTATACTCGTATACAGTGCATAAGGAAGATTTTATAATAACATGCTATATGTTCGGTTCGTATACTTGACGAAAGGCCAAGCATATTCATTAAAGACAAACCCAGCCTCTCGTCAGAGAGGATGTTACATAAGGACTTTAACCGCAAGTGTTCAGTTAGAAAATAAAATTACTATGTCGTGGGTCTCAAGGGACTTGACGCCTAGACGAACCGATTGGCAGTAAACAGGCAGCCACAGAGTAACTCTGCCTTTCACTGAGAGACAGAATTTAGGGAGTCTCTTGAGATGGCAGCTGAATATGACTGAGAAGAGATGGCAAGAAATGAATTAGGCTCTGCTCATGTGGGCTGCAGTTACAGTGAGACTGTTGAAATTCGTTGCCAGGATACGGCTAGTGAAGACAGATCCCTAGTGTATGCGTGTGTGTAGATTAGCGATCGCGCTCTATCGCTTGTAATTATGAGGTGAGAGTGTAATAATCAATAAATTCATCCATCCAATCCAAACTTCTTCAGTAGTTACTCTTAATTACGCGACATTTTCACTTATAACTATACAAAATAATGCCCTCTCCCCCATCTCCGGCCGTGATGATTAATGCAAAATAGTGCATGAAATATTTCTTGTATTTCATCGGTGGGGCAGCAGTTCATGATAAAATTGCCCTGTTATGCTCGACGTCTTCTTGAGACGCATAGCACACAAGGGAGAGCTCGGAGAGTTCGGACGGCTGGCTTTGAATTCAGCTGAAGCAGAAAGGAACTGATCTGGTTGCCCGGTAACACCGAATGGTCTCCCTGGAGCCTTGTGTCACGCTGCGATCTACCTTCCAGCCGTAACTACGGAACTTCGCTCGATTCTCATGTTTATTTCCCGTTGAAGCAAACGCATTATTACGCGTTCCCTGTGGACGCATGACGTCGCGTTACTAGAACGGAATCAGAGCGGGATGCTGTCATTGCCAAACTGTACGGGTGGAGGAGGCATTCAGAATAATTGTATTGCGAAGATTCAGTTCATAGAAGGTGTGTTGCTAATGGGATGAGTCTCTGCAACATCTTGTCTTCCTGCTGTCTCGCCTTCGTACCACATCCATGACGTGCCTGTGCAGTCTATGCCAGTTAAATAGGATGCCACACTGTCTCACGTCTTATTAGCATATTGTGCTCTTCCCATTGTTTCTTCGTCGTCTTCGTCTTACGTTCCTCTTTCTTGTCTTCCTTGTTCTTTATCTTATTTCTGTTCATCGCCCACTTTCACTTTTCCACTGCGTTTCCATAATATTTATCTGCTTATCCAGCATGTCTTTTACACCCTCTCCTCTCCACATTTTTGTTCCCATTTCACATCTTCTTGGCTTAATGTTTCACTTCCTTGTTCATCAGGATTTCCCATCCATTATGGGTTCACCGTCATATTTTGCTCTTCATCTTAGCGGATTAGGCCCTCAATACAGAATCATTTTCTGAAAATCTGACTGTTTTAGACATTTAATGGGACTTCTGGTTTGGGGATCGGCCCGTCGTATGATCTCTGTCGACACAAGATAGCACAAAGAGATAAAAACGGGGACAAACGTTCATGCCACGAATGGGATTCGAACCCATGACCCCAGTGTACTAGCGGTCGAAGACAGTATGCATCTGAAACCACGGAGCAACTCCGATCTAGTATTTACTTGAAGGTACAATTACGAAGCTCCTCATTACGTGACTTCGTCAAGTTTTCTGTCAGTTCCTGTGTCAGATCCAAACAGTTCCCACTGTGCCCGTGTCTCAGGAAACACTCAAGCTGTGTACCAAGTTTCGCACCCAGACAGAACACGAGAGGGGTTATAGTCCTGTGGATTCAGACAGCAGGCGACAGGGCAGAAAGCTCTGCACTGAACAGCAGCAAGTATTTGCTGAATATAATCCGTGAATATAACTGTAATTTGTTGGTGTTCTTCACAGATATTTGAAATTAGCCACATATTCGAACTTCTTGGTTTTCTATTTTTTGTACTTCAACCGATATTTCCTGTTCATGAATGTTTCAGGACAACAAAGGAGCTCCTGCTTGATATTTGATATGGCGACAGCAACGTAGCACATCCCCCCCAGTGACAGGTTATGAAAATGTCAGTAAATTTGTGCGATGATTTGTGCAAAAGTTCTCACATCTTCAAATTCTATATCTGCCATAGTCTGTCGAACGTTAAGAAGACATTGCTGATACACTAACAGCATGCATATAGTGTGTATTCGTGTTGCCTGTTGCCTAGTAGAGAACACCAGAATATATGCCAGTATGTACGGTAGCTGCGGCTGCTGAAGCGATGTGCTCTTACACCAGCGTGAGAACACTTTGATTTGGGTGCTACCGCATATTGTGATGCTGACAGGGAGAAGTCATATTCTGGGCGATTGAGCACTCCTACTTGCGTCTAATACGAATATTTTAGAATTGTTTTTGATCACCAGGTATTCGACGCTCCTTACACTTGGAGCGGGGTGTCCGTGTATATTTTTCACAAGATGCTGATTGTTGAGATACGTGTGTGTTAACTCGTGTTCTCTTGCTTACTCCTGCAGTTGGTACCCTTTACTTGGCATCGAAACACATTTCGTGACCTGTTGCCATTTCCCATCTTTGCTTTTGCCTTATCAATGCAAGGTCGCGATTGCTATGTTGGCATTCTTTCTTAGTACCCGGGTTCGATTCGCGGTGTCTGTCATGGCCGACAAGCTTTATGGCGCTTGGAATGTTCAGGAAATGTTGAGAGTGCGGCTTACATAGGGCAAGACTGCCCCTTCCCGATCCCTTCCAAATTCTCAACATCTCCGCAATTTGATGCTGTACAGCCTATGTGCTTGGGAAGCCGTCGGTAAATGAGCTAAGAAACAAACATTCTTGGTTGTTATACTCTTCCTTCCGGGCGTGTCTTTGCTTCCCTTCCTTCACAATACACGGCTTGGTTGTTATACTCTTCCTTCCGGGCGTGTCTTTGCTTCCCTTCCTTCACAATACACGGCTTGGTTGTTATACTCTTCCTTCCGGGCGTGTCTTTGCTTCCCTTCCTTCACAATACACGGCTTGGTTGTTATACTCTTCCTTCCGGGCGTGTCTTTGCTTCCCTTCCTTAACAATACACGGCTTGATTACACTGTCTTACTTCCTCTATTGTTAAGATTACTAACTCTTTGAAGAACAAAGCTCATTTAAATAATACTGTCACGTGCACGAGTGACTATAGACGGGATTTCGATTGGTGATTCGATTTGTTGAACTCTTATACACACACACGGCTCATAACTGCAACTATAACAGCGCCACTGGTTTACACACCCTAAAAATCACTACAACTGCAGTACACATAAAGTCTTCGCAGTTGTTTCCTGGTAACGGATCCTAACAGTGTCCTCTGCTTACGCCCTTACCGTCTGGCGAATATCCCACAACTCAAGTTATTATTCCAACTGTGTAATAATCAGTTTAACCGCACACGCGTATCTAGATGGAGTACACTGACCTGGATCGGAGACTATCTAGAAGTGCGCTGTAGATCTGGTAGTCTAGTTGGCGGCTACGTCCTTCTTGATAACGCCTCCGCGAATGGAATATCTCAGGGTTTATTGGGCTAGTTGATAAGAGGTGTTATCATTGAATGTT
>NW_019734369.1:31617-151746 GCF_002891405.2 Cryptotermes secundus
TTTTTTTTCCAGGAGGCAGGATGTCCTCTTTCTTACTGAACCTTTACCTTCTATGAATAATATTAACTAACGATGCATGTCAATAGTGTGTTGGCCGGGACTCGATCCTAGGGTTGGAAGCCCTTGGACGGCCATACCAGGTTGGCGGCCATCGCACAAAAATCATCTGCGGATCTCTTCACCCACTGCCAACTTCAGCTCCCAACTTTCCCTCTTAAAATATTTCGGCACGGGCCACGTGGAAAATACCGTTCCTCATTGTTTTGGTTAAGTCACTTCCGTGGGAACATGCTTATTTGTGAAGGCGTTACTTAGTAACGGCTCATGTATATTTGCCTATTTCGCAGTCCTGGCCCAGCAAAGTGGCCAAGTACTACACTGCTCTCTCCCTAAGGCTATAGGCATACCGCCGTTTCTTCTCTTTCGAGGTCTGTGCTTGCGACGACTTTGCTTGATCTCGCCTTCCTCCCCTTGGCCCGGTTTTCGCGGCTCCCTGATAAGTTGTCAGCTGATCCAGGTGGCTGCATTACAGAGACCTGCCGGCTAATTGTGTGTACAAAAGTAATCGATGTTTGCTCTGAGAAGTGCACTGTGACGATAAGATTAAGGGATATTTAAAGCCGAAGCAGGCGGTGCGTATAATAATCAATAAACAGTAAGGCTAATAATACGTACAAAAAATGCAAATGATATTTTGCTTCAGAATAGTTTTGATAATCTTCGGTTGGAAAAGGGCAGGTGCACCGCCTAACATGACTGCGGGGGTTCTTTGTTTTCTCAGTCGCTCCACAAAAATAAAGAGATAGCATCTCGTTTATGCCATGACCACTTTCCTTTCAAATTTTTACCTATTTATTATTCACTATCCTACCATTCTATACCAAATAATTAGTTTTGAGCGCATGGAATGGATCGATCTGGCTCAGGATAGAACCTAGTGGGAGGCTTCAATAAACTTTCAGGTTTCATAAGAACAAGTCAACCCTTACTTGAAAAACCAAACAGTTGTCAAGGAAGAGATCATGCAGTGCGTTTGCTTCGGACAAATGAAAGAATTTGCCAGCCCTCCTATCTTGAACCCTCTTTCACCTAAACAACAGTGTAAGTGACGCCTCCTGGCTTCCAGTCTTCATTTCCCTGTGTTGATAACGGTGTAGGAATATAACTCTAGATGATACTTTAATCTGATAAAGCGTTTATTTTGGTTAATTGTCAGGTGAAGCGCAGTATCATGCTAAAGATGGCGGACGCTTGCCAGGACATGTCAAACAAACAGACCCGCTTCCATGAGATGTACGTACAGAGACACAACAATGTCAGGTAAGCAGCACTTCGCGTCGAACGTGACGATGGTGACGGTTGGCAAAGTAACGTTGTGCTCTGCATGTATCGAGGGTGACAGTGCTACAGTCGTCACTGTAAAATTTTGTTACGCATGCGTCGAGTGTGATAGTGCTACAGGCATCACTGTAGCGTTGTGCTCTGCCTATAACGAGTGTGATAATGCTACAGTCGTCAAATTTAACTTTGTGTTCTACACGTGTCGAATGTGATAGTGCTACAGTCGTCACTGTAACCTTCTGTTCTGCAGGTGACGTGTGTGATAGTGCCAGAGTCGACAATTTTAACTTTGTTATCTGCATATATCGAGTATGATAGTGCTGCAGTCGTCATTGTAACGTTGTTTTCTCCATATGTCAAGTGTAATGGTGCTACAGGCATCACTGTAACGTTGTGTTCTGCACGTGTAGAGTGTAATAGTTGTAGAGTCTTCAATTTTAACTTTGTGTTCTGCATGTGTCGAGTGTAATAGTGCTACAGGCATCACTGTAACATTGTGTTCTGCATGTGACGGCTATGATAGTGCTACAGTCATCATTGTAACTTTGTGTTCTGCATGTGTCGAGTGTGATAGTGGTACAGTCGTCACTGTAAAGTTGTGTTCTGGACATGTGATAATGCTGCGGTCGTCATTGTAACGTTGTGTATTGCATGTGTCGAGTGTGATAGTGCTACAGGCATCACTGTAACGTTGTGTTCTGCACGTGTCGAGTGTGATGGTTGTAGAGTCTTCAATTTTAACTTTGTGTTCTGCATTTGTCGAGTGTGATAGTGCTACATTCATCAGTGTAACGTTGTGTATTGCATGTGTCGAGTATGATAGTACTACAGGCATCACTGTAACGTTGTGTTCTGCACGTGTCGAGTGTGATGGTTGTAGAGTCTTCAATTTTAACTTTGTGTTCTGCATTTGTCGAGTGTGATAGTGCTACATTCGTCAGTGTAACATTGTGTTCTGCATGTGACGGCTATGATAGTGCTACAGTCGTAATAATAACTTTGTGTTCTGCATGTGTCGAGTGTGTAGTGCTTCAGTCGTCATTGTAACGTTGTGTTCTGCACATGTCGAGTGTGATAGTGGTACAGTCGTCACTGTAACGTTGTGTTCTGCACATATCGAGTGTGATAATGCTACAGTCGTCATTGTAACGTTGTGTATTGCATGTGTCGAGTGTGATAGTGCTACAGGCATCACTGTAACGTTGTGTTCTGCATGGGACGAGCATGATAGTGCTGCAGTTGTCACGATAACTTTGTATTCTGCATTTGTCAAGTTTGACAGTAATACATTTGGCACTGTGACATTCTGTTCTCCTTATATCTCAGACTGTAAACTTCACTTTTGCTCCCGTGGTCCAATGTAATTTACATGGAATCATTTTTGGGTGACCTTATTCATTGCCCCCCCCAAAAAAGAATATCAGAATCATACGGTTTTTCTATCAGGACAGTGAAGAGATTTCAAAGTAAATTCTCGTATACATCTTGAGCTCGTAAATAGTAACCATAGTTGTGCGTTTTGTATGCTTGTGAGGGCAGTTTGCTCTGTGCATGTATGTACCATTACTCCTTTTGATTCAGGTGACCGACTTTCACGAAATTTGGTGTGCCATCAGATGCCACCACAGCCTCTGTTTTTTTTATGACATTGATTCAGTAATACTAGAATGGCCGTCATCTAAACTTGTGAGCTGTGCGTGACGTTTGGACCACATTATATGCGATCCTGAAATAACACGTGTCAATAGATCTTCAAGAAATGCGCAACTTTTTATAAAGGAATTTTTTATACCACGTTGAAGAACAAAGTGACAGGTGCACCAAATCTGTATTTAGCGTTTTGATTGATAGCGATAAGTAATGAATAATTGGAGTCATATACATATATGCTATTTGGGGCGTGGACAGATCGCAAACACGCATACAAATTTCGTATGAAATGTTGTTCGTGAGGCGATCGGAGATGGCTTGGGATTGTATGCAACAAAGTTTGCTGTAGTAAAACCCTGTATCTCTATTTAATTAACAAGCTCTTCCATTAATAATAATAATAAAATAAAGTAAAGTAAATGTATCCCTGTAACAGGTCGTGGAGGCCCATAGGATTGTGAGATGTTGAGTTTCCCACATTCAGCTCATAGATGGCGGTAAGGTTGTCAGCCTTACGCGCCGGCCGCCCTTTACCCGCAAGAATATTCCAAGAATATTCCTGGTGCTCATATCTGTTAGAGGCTGAGTCGATCCAGGGGCCATAGTTTGGCTGGAAGGATTACGTCAATTGAAAAGAATCCAATGACCTCATCGGGACTGAACCCGCGACCTTCTGGCTTGTAGCATAGTGCCTCGACCAACTACGCTACCACGTGCCCCCTCCATTACTAATTCAATTCGCGTTTATTTACGTGCAAACTTAACAGCACAGAGGCCAATTACAAAGCTAGCACGAATACAGGTATATTAACATTCTTTTCTCGCGTATAAGGCAGGAAATTTGATTCTGACAATTCTGTGAAGATGTTTTGCCCCACGAAATAGGGTGCGTCACAAGATTCTATGTTTACCCTAATAATGTCAGGCGCGTACTTCAGTCAAACAGCGATGAACGGCTGAAGGTTCTGGATTTGATTCCTGGATGGGGCGAACATGTTTCTGTTTGGTTCCGCATCCAAACCGACTATGGGATCCACTCAGCCGCCTATTCATTGGATATCGTGGCCCTTTCCGCGGGGATAAAGCGGCTGGGGCGTGACGCTAACCGCTCACCCGCTGTACCTCCACTGGACCGCCGTGTTCCTCCATTCGCACTGGCACTGAGTAAGATCACGACAAAACTGTGTCAGTAGGGAGGCCGAGCTGTAGTAAAAGTTGTTGGGTGGGGCGTGATGTCTGAGATGTGCGAGAGGGGGGGGGGACAAGAGTGCCGTAAGTACAGAGNAGTGACTTGTGAATTTCGAGTCCACTGAATTCTGCAGCGTCGTCTTTTCCTTCTTCATCCTCACTACTCCTACAGCTGCTGTCATCACCGTTTACTGTAATTTGTTCCGAAACGTCGTCAGTAGCCGTTTCCAGCCGCAAACAGTTCTGCTGGCACTGACAGACATTGTTGTCACTCGAACTGATGCTCTACCGTTGTGAACATACTGGACCTACAACAACACTTTGGTGGATACTGCCGTGGTTTCTGGCGACGCAATCTTTAACCGGTCCCCATATCAGGTAAGTCGGATTACGATCTGAGTGACATGGCGCCAAGCGAAGAAGACATTGACCATATCGAGCCAGTAGACCAACAAATTTGGATGTTCTGAACCGTCGAATCAAAGAAGACGGTTCGGGCATACCCGCAGTAGCGTAGTTGGTTGAGGCACTGTGCTACAAGCCGGAAGGTAGTGAATTCGATTACCGAAGAGGTGGCCCTGCTGTCGACTCAGCATCTAACACAAAATGAATAACAGAAATCTTCCTGGCTGATAAAGGGCGGCCGGCGCCCAAGCCTGACAAACTTAACGCCGTCTATGAGCCGATTCTGTAGAAAATGTGGGAACATCGACGTCTCACAACCCTATGGGCCTCCATGGCCTGTTACAGGGGTAGCTTTTACCTTTACCTTTTTATCTCACCATACTCATTGGGCGTATGAAAGATTGTCCCGATCTGAAAGCCGGTCGATAGAGATATGGAGCCTACATTGTCGAGTAGTAATACCGAATTTGGCAGAAAGTTTCACTTTGAGCCATCTTTCATATCTACCAAAATTCCTTTCGTGCTGATAATCTCCAGACGTGAACATCAACAGAGAGTTAGGAATGAAGCCGCTTACGTCGGCAGCATGTGTAAAGGTAGAGCGGCACATGTTTCGTGTGTGAGGAGCGAATGTTCTTAACGACTTGCGCAGTCATGGGATAGTGACGTACATCAGTACATGACGCAGCACAAGGTGGGAAACCGGGATCTCGTTGGACCATACCGCATTTCGCTCAGTTAGTAAAAGGGCAGGGATATTCACATTCTCCACAACGTCCAACCAACCTCCTAATTCATTGGGTACCAGCAGCTATTTTTCCAGGGTTAAAACAACCGGAGTTTGAAGCTAACACTGCGGACGTACAGCTGCTATGCGACATCCGAGCACCACGCGAGCTGCCAGGCTTCTCAAGGGGAGGAGTCAGTTGGGGCTGGCTCAAATTCGCTTGTTTCGTTTGTTTCTTGCTCGACTTTGAAGATGGAGGGGATATGTTCCTGCGAAACTCCAAGCCTCCGGACTACACGGTGTTATAACCCAGAAGACAGTACCTTTCCAACTTCCGGGGTGAATATCTCGATTGGGCAATTTTTATTCGTCGGTTATCGTCCCAGTTGTCGCCGTGTAGTCTGAGATATTGACACCTTGTACTACTACTACTACTACTACTACTACTACTACTACTACTACTACTAATAATAATAATAATAATAATAATTCTTCATTTATTTACGTGCTTAACTCAGCAGCCAGTGCCGTTTACAGACTGAGCACGAAATCAGAACAACAACAAGGAGAAACAACACATGGGCAAAAACAGTCAAGTAAAGAAAGAGCTAAAACAATTGATGTTATTTAAATAGATCTCTAGAAACGTGCGTCGGCTTGCAGAGCGGAAACGCAGCCAGCTGAAGGACAGGAGCAACTGAACATGGTTATGTCACGCATGTTCCGAACGGGAACGAGAATGCCGGCTGGTTCTGGAACCCAAGGGAGACAAATTTAACTCCATTATAAATACAGTAATAATAATAATAATAATAATAATAATAATAATAATAATAATATGAGCAACAGCGATATCTGTCTCAGTTCGCCATTGCCTCGATGGGTTGGTACGTTGCTAAGCGATTATTGGGTTTGCTTGTATTTTCAAATCCTTGCATCTTTTCCTCTGAGGTGCTCTGCAGGTCAGTGTGCTAGCCCGGTATTGAAAAGGACCCGGGTTTAATTCCAGCAGAATGCAGTACTCTTAGAAACGTCTGCTTCTTAAATGATAACTAGTTACTGAAGATGAGAGTAGAATGAACTACCGAAACGTCGTGTATATAAAATGTTTTTCTGGCACTGGACAATGTTAAACGCAATTTATAGATGCAATTATAAATGCGCGTGTGTGTTCGTGCGTGCAGGAGCGCGCTTCTGCAAGTAAATGTCGTTGGCCTGAAGGAAGATGTTGCAAGTTTCAGTCGAATTCTGAACTGGCGCTGCGTCACTGTTGCTATATAATGACGTGTCTGTCTGTTGCAGCATTCTCTACGCCGACATCGTCAACTTCACTCCTCTGTCGGAGCAGCTGAGTGCGTCGGACCTGGTCATGACGCTCAACGAACTCTTCGGCAGATTCGACCAGATAGCTCAGGTGTGTGGCCGATACCGGGCCGACGTTTGTCGTGCCCCTAACAATGCGACAGAACCATTCACAGGGAAACCGAGATGAATTCTTGTAGTAATGATACTGAAATATAAACTGACGAGTACTCTGTGCTTAATTAAGCAGCACGCCATGAAGACTTATAAGGGAGTGGAGGTATAACTCCACCGTTCTTAACCTCGGCGCTAGATGCAGGTGAGTGGTCAGTTTCACACCCCGGTCTCTTTATACCCGGGGAAAGATCCTCCAGTACTCACTGGATAGTGGGCTGGGTGGGCCTCCAGTTCCTGTCTGGACGCCGGGAATCAAACCCCGGCCGTTCAGCCTGTAGCCCACCTCTATACGGACCGAGGTACACTAAATATCCCCAGTACTAATGTAGCTAACACCTTTACACAGGTGGGAACATTTCAGCAAACGTAAATTTCGTAAGTACTCTTTACATAAGGATTCCGTTTGCAGTGCTGTCAGTATCTCAGGCTAAACAACTGCAACTCAGACCAGTGGGAAATTTTATGTTTTTATGTTGGTACCATACAGACGATTTCTCTCGCCATTGATGATTTCTATTCAGATAGTACTCTGTTGCTGGGCCTCATGCGTGTGGGGGTTTTGTCATTTTTCGACTTAACTCTCGCAGATGATCTGTGCTTGGCTTGTATACCTAACTTGTGTTGGTGCAAGTGTCCGGAGGTAGGGACTAGCTCTGTTGATTGGCACAACTGACTAGATTTTTAAAAGAATACGGAGACAGAATCCAGTCTCCAAAACGTCGTGTGCTTTAAATAAGAACAAGACGATGGATAATGAGCAGAAACACAGTATCTTTATATATGGACAAATACCGTCTTAAGTGCGACAATTTTATTGTAGTTTTTACTTCTTTTTCCTCCTCCACACTACATGTTTCGGCCCTAAATGGCCATCATCAGGTGTGTATCACTCACGTAACTGTTACACTGCTTGTTAAAAATGTAAAAATCCCAATCTTTCTAATTGTATAAAATCTTTGTTAATCTACACGCGTCGATTTGATTTTTAAATTAGCACTTTTTAAACCTTAATTCAAGTTAAAATGTCTATAAGATCTTTGTTCTCTTTCTTTTTCAAATTAAAATTTTTCAGGGTACATGCCCTATATCTACGGTGCTGCAGCGGCCACTTCTTGTTTTTATCGCTGTTCATGTGTTGTTCAGTGTAGGCGCTCTCTGTGTGTGTCGCTGCTTATCTTTAATACGTATATTGTATACGTATATTAATATTGTAAACAGTATCTTTGTGTGTATAGTGGTGAAGAACGAATTGGACACAGTGTGGAAAGAAGCGACTGTGACATAAGTTAAGCTGCTGCCCCAACATTTGTCTTGAGGAAAACGAGACACCGCAGTCACGATATTTGGTGTCTCGGCCGAGGTTCGAGGCAAATTCCTCGCGAGCTATTCCTGTAACAGGCCGCAGAGGCCCATAGAATTGTGAGACGTCGAGGCTCCCACATTTTCTAGACAATTGGCTCTCAGTTTGCGGTGAGATTGTCAGCCTTCCGTGCCGGCCGCACCTTTACCCCCATGAATATTCCTGGCACTCATTTCTGTTAGAGGCTGAGTCGAACCCAGGGCTATAGTGCGGCTGGAAAATTAGGTCAATTGAAAAATCCAGTGATCTCATCGGGAATCTAACCCGCAACCTTCCGGCTTGTGTAGCACAGTTCCTCAACCAACCACGCTACCGCGTGCCCTCACGAGTACAAGTGTTCCTCACAGGACCGTTTGCTGTTCGCAGGACAACCAGTGCATGCGGATAAAGATCCTAGGTGACTGCTACTACTGCGTGTCTGGCCTTCCAGTGTCCAGGCCCAACCATGCCTACAACTGCGTCAACATGGGTCTGCAGATGATCGAGGCCATACGGTAAGACAGCTCTCGTGATTGCTGACTTCAAACCGAACTCCTAGTATATTCCGAGGAGTTATAAGAGGGCACAGAACGGAGAACAACGGGGTACAGCGTAGAACAAGAACGAGAATGGGGCGTCACATAGTGGTTTGTGATGTGGGCAGTTTGGCGATAGCGCTATAATTGAGTTCGATTAAGATTGTGGAAGGTGTTAATAAATCCAATCCAGAATCCGTTATTATTGGTCACGGAGCCATAAACACGTGAGAGTGTATACAATACACGACGACTGCCAGTAGGTCAGGCTGTAACACGTTATGAGCGTCCCAACATGATTGTCAATAGCTGACACTTCCCGCACTCGCGTCTCCCCACATAAACACGCCATCAGATAATTTTGTTCCTGTAATCTGAAAGCTGTAATTGACGTCGGATTAGCGGGGGTGCTGTAACATGGCATCACCCAATACAGTGTATGCATCCCCTCAGCTTACGGAACGTGGTCATGTCAGGAACCGACGCTGCTCTGAATAATACAGGGATAGACAGCGAAACAAATAATTCTTGGGCTTTCGCTCCCGTCCATCGAATTCTGTGTGAAGCAGGAAGCTTGCAGAACATGCGCGCTTGTCATTTATATGCAACTTCCTTCCAAGAATTTTTTGTTGTGACGAACATGTTTTTAATGTGCTCACAGCAGATCCGCTATTTTGTTCGATTTTAACAAAATTTGGTATGGATAAATTTTTAGTAATCACCTCGAATTTCAGATTTCATTGAAACATTTTAAGCCATTCTCGAGATATTGCATATAGGCGGACGGGAAAACACATATCGAATCCAATAGGCGTGCTCTTGCCATGTTACTTAGGCAATTTTCTGACTTTTTTTTTGTCTTCATGTCTTCCTCTATTCTCCTCTGCTCCAGCACATTAGAATCGTGCTCTCAGGAGTTGAACACAAACTGGTAATGCTCTTCTTCTGGTGTCTTGCCGCCCGTTTCCCCCTACTTGTGCAGCCCGGTGTCGCGATATGCGCAGGGCACGTTTCGTTTAGACTCGTCACGCCCTCTGACAAACTAGTGTTCTGAGGCAAATTCCGTAAAATATACCATGGCCACTTCGTCTCAAATTGAACCCACTTCATCATAATCATTCCGCTACGCATTCCATAAACTCTACAGCTGATAGGTTGTCGTCAAATGACACTTTATGTTGCAGTATAGGCCTCATACTCTCGTTCTGTTGCACAATTTTGAATCAAAAGAAAGTCGCTCTGTACTCCGGGAATTTGTGACTCCAGAACTGCTGAAGGGATTCTGATCAAATTTCGAAATGGTGTCTACGCTAAAAGCTGGCCTACCACTGTAAGCTTGGTTAGTGTCAACCAAGTGAAACCCATGCAAGTATTGTGTTTCTGGACGTTATCCATCGGCCTGTTTTTATTGTAAACACAACCGGATTTTGTAAGATTTGAGGCTTTCACGGCGGTGACTATGAAGAAAGCAGTCTTCTGGGATTTGGCACCGTGTATATGTGGTGTTAACCNCGGATTTTGTTTCCGAAACGTTGTGTGATTTAAATATAAATAGACCGATGGATAACGTCCAGAAACACAATGATTTTTATTAATATACCATCATCACAACTACCAAATGCAACCTGTATTTCTCCTGTGTGTGTGTGTTTGTGTGTGTGCGTGTGTGTGGAGAGAGAGAGCTACGTTGTAATGGGCGAAACAATACAGTCTGTCCACAAAGTCCCTTCGGGGTTTTGAAAAATTGTGGCGCTCGAACATATTGCGCTAGCCACATGAAGTATGCGGCAGATCGTAGTGAAACTCTGGAAGTTTTTTACTGACCTCAGTAGACCTCGGCGTGTGCTCCCTTGGTAGCACGGAGAACGTTCATATGATATTCGAGCTCTTGCCATGTTCTGTGGGGCATGTCCGTTGGAATAGCCGAGATCGCGTTCCTGATAGGGTTCTTCAATTCATCGGGTCCGTTAACTGGAGTTCAAAACACACTGCTCTTGACATAACCCCACAGGAAAAAAACCAGTGGTGTTATGTCTGGTGAACGTGGAAACCAGGACATTGGACCGTCTCTAGCGATCCCTCTTCCTGGAAATGAGCTGTCTAGGAACGTGCGTACCTGCAGACCTCAATGAGGTGGAACACCATCTTGTTGCAGAATGATGTGTGGTTGTAAGAGCCCAATTTGTGGTACTGCGTACAGTTGCAGCATGTCCTGGTAGGTGTTGTTCATGTTGATCGTCTGCTCTTGAAAAAAAAAAAAGTTCCAGTGTCCTGGTCATGCATTACACCACACTACACGTTCACTTTCGGACTGTCGCGTATGTCCTCCCTAACAACATATGGGTTTTCAGTTTCCCATATGCGCACATTATGCCTGTGAACTTTACCCGAGACATGAAATGTTGTCTCGTGTGTGAACATGATTCTTTTCAAGAAGTCCACATTAAAGTCAATGCGGTCGAGCATTTCTTCTGCGAAATGTTGACCTGTTATTCCATCAGCAGGTTTCAACTGTTGCACTATTTTTTATTGCAAGTGGGGTAGGACTACGTCCCTTGTACTGCGGCCACTTCTCGCCTATTGTACCAGCCCCAGATTAGAGGTGAGGGTGATTGTGGAGCAATTGGTGGAATGAAGATTGGCAGGGGAAACCGAAGTACTCGGAGAAAACCTGTTGCAGCGCCACTTTGTCCACCACAAATCCCACTTGACCAGACCCGGGATCGAACCCGGGCCGCCGCGGTGGAAAGCCAGCCACTAATCGCTTGAGCTATGGCGCGGCCTACTGTTTCACTAACTGAACCTTGTATGCACACAACCTCAACTTCTTATGTAGCACTTTGTGTATCGTTGAACGTGTGAGTAACAATACACGCGAAGCAAGCTCGACGTGTGGATTTTGTAGGTCTTCGTACAAAGATTCACGATTTCTTTCCACACATTCATCGCTTACACCCGATCTGCCACTTCTCTTGCGATCATGGACACTCCCAGTTTCTAGGAAACGCCGTTGCCAGCCTCTTACTTCTTTGTCACTCGGAGGTTGCTTATTGAACTGTGCCATAATTTCGTTGAGTCTGGGTGACTGATTTTGTCTCAAAAAGCCATCCTACACAACGCGCGCGTTCCTGCATAGTCGCCATTTCACAAACGACTGAGGAACGTAAAGATGGCCGCTTATGGCGGCAAAATAAAACTTCCAGAGTGTCACTGTGATCTGCCGCAAACCGCATATGGCTAGCTCAATTTGTTTGCGCGCCTCAATTTTTCAAAACCCGTAAGGGACTTTGTGGACACACTGTATTTTCTGGCTTCTACATGTTCCCAGGTTGTGCTCGCTCGCCCTCCTCTCACACGTAGGTTGCAGATTAGATAAAGCCATGGAAGCTGAAGAAGCGGTCTAACACTACGAAGAACGGACAGAATTTGCGTATGATCGAAATTATGACATTAACTTCGTTAAGACTGGATTAAGGTCGTACGGGGGTGTAATTGAGTGTAATATTAGGGCGAAATGCTGAGAGAACTGCGTTAGGATTACATTGGAGTAAAAGCGTAATATACAATTTATTTATTAAAACCGTCCCAACACAACTATATTAAGGTCAATGCCAAGTTTGGCTCTGCTACATGTTCCGGCTACCAAAAGCCATCATCAGGCATTAGAAGTTCTATATATCGGCAAGAAAGGCCGAACCTTGGATAATTACGAGTATGAAAGTTTTAACATTTACGAAATCAGCAAACTAAATTTACAACTAAATGATAATTTTACTGAAATTTTTAATCCTATATATGATGTAGTCATTGATACATATAAAACATAATATACAATCATACCCCCCTCCCCCCACCACCACTTCCGCATACACCTTATCTCTTTCTCCCCCTTCCCTCCCTTGCTTAACATACTTCACCAAATCAGTCGTTGTTTACATTCCCTGCTAAACGGACAGTACTTTGTAAGATGAGGCACCGGCTAAATAGTAAGTAAATAATACACTGTATCTTCAGTACTCAAAATCAAATGTTAATTATAACAAAATTTAATACCATTACTTTCATATCATTTTCAGATTAACATTAATATTACATCTACATCACGAGCCTCCAATGCAGTTTATTATATATACACAAAAAATATAGAATACTCCAATTTTTCTGTGGGAACACAACAAAATCGCAAATACCAATCACTGAGTCAGTGATGTAAAGCATCACTTGAAGAATTTTAATCTTGTTTTATACTGTAACTTTCGTTTTATATAGTCTAATTTATTGTACTTTTACGCCAAGTATTTTAATATAATTAATATTATTGTATCCCATTTTACTAGTACTGCAGTTCAGTGGTGTATATATTTGGCAATGTATTTGCCTGATGATGGCTTTTGGTAGCCGGAACATGTAGCAGAGCCAAACTAGGCACTGACCTTAATATTGTTGTGTTGCGACGGTTTTAATAAAGAAATTATATATATAACACAACAGGATGCATGAAATTAAAATTATAAAAGCTTAATAGTAACGTATGGATGGCTGCATCCATCTCCTACAGAGGACCTAACTAACTAACAGATGTACTTATACCAGTATGTACGGTAGCCACTCTTGCTAAAGTGTTACGGCAGGGACTTTGAATGCCATATCAATTTTTTATAATTCAGATCCTGTTTTAATTATGCATGGAAACTTTAATTTCTTAATTCGAATTAGCAAAGGTTTACTGCCCTGGGAAAATGTTTCGTAGCTTCTCCCTGGGTTTCGGAGGAATGCAGGCATACAGGCAGACTGTTCACTGGTAGACAGTTCGGCCGACTCGTGTGAGTAACGAGGCACACAGGTTTCCTGTCGACAGTGAAGGAAGAGCCGTGGTATCGCAGTCTTGTTTCTGTGCAGCCGTCAGTATATTGCGCCTTTCTGTCATTTCCAGAACCTGAATTCACTTCCGTTCCCAGTTCCTCTTGTTCTGAAAGAAGGCGATATGGGCGGGATCTATACCCTGCAGCCGATATCTGGGAATATACACAGAATTTTGAGGGGAATCCATAAGGAGGGAGACCATTTAGAAGTTAGAAGACGTGTTGTCGCGCGATGGAATGACTATAGACTGGTGAACACTTATACAAACAACTTGTAACTACAAATAAATATAACAGCATCACTGGTTTACAATCGCTGTAACTACAGCACGCATAAATTATTGTATGTCCTCAATAGGGTAGGAAACAAATGTTTTCAAAATGTGGCACAGTTCAGATATTTGGGAACGACGATAAAAGAATCAAAACCTGATTCAGGAAGAAATTAAAAGGAGATTAAGCTCTGGTAATGCTTGATACCATTCAGTCTAGAACCTTTTGTCTTCTCGTCTGCTGTCCAAAAACATTAAAATTAGAATATACAAAACTGTAATTTTGCCTGTGGTTCAGTATTGACGCTGATCAGTCTAGCCCCTTATTTTATTTGGATGCTTATAAATGAACATGAACTTAATTTTCCATGATATGTATGTAATGGCCGTCTTGTAGTGCACTCAATTTAACATGTTACTTCACTACATGTTTCGGCAACATTGTGCCATCTTCAGGTGCTTTATTTGCGCTAAGCTATTGCATTGCTTGCCATCATGTGTCTTTCATAAAATTATTAAAATGTACATTCTTCATCAACTATAATAAAATTTGTATACACTAAAACTTGATAAGATTATTCATCTTACGCGTCTTAATTCAAACTCGCGTGTTGTATGGTTCTTCCACTATGGGAGTCGTTTTTCCTATATTTTTTATGTACTGTATCTTGTGATGTGTCCTTCCTTCTCGGATGCGAGCGTTGTACAACAGATCTCAACAGTGATTTGCCACAGGTAGCGATGTTAAAATTATCGACTCATTGTGAACCATGCCAGTAGTATTCCTTGCTCGATTTTAACCCTCTAAAGCACAGTGGTAACTATATGTACCACCTGCTTCAACCTTTAAACATTCTGCATTTTCCCTACCTAAAGTAAATATGTGCCGGTCACGGTAGCCGAGCGGTCTAAGGCATGTACTGTCTTCGCTCGCTTGGAAACCGGGATCGTGGGTTCGAATCCCACTTAGGGCATGAATGTTTAGTTTGTGTTTGTGTACAGGTAGAGGCCTTGCGACGAGCTGATCACCCGCCCAAGGAGTCCTACCGAATGTGTAAGATCTAGAAAAACCAAAGTGAACGGAGAAGTTCATGGATGTAGGCCTAGGCCCACTGGGACTGTAGTGCCATGGAAAAAAAAAGTCAATATGTTCCGTATGACTTTCACAAGAAACATTGATTATTTCCCTAAATAGAATTAACCGGTTGGTCTGATGTAATGTGTTTCCTGAGTGTTCCGTATGGTTCTCACAATAAACAGAGACTCTTTCCTTAAACAGCATTAACCGGTTGGTTTTGTAATGGAGATTCGTGTTATCTGTGAAGTAGGAACTGAACTGAACTTATCAATATTGCTTAGACGAATTTCATGCTTGGAATGGTTAATTAAATCCACTCCACGTACAGCGCACGTGCGGCTTGCTCTGTTCAGACAAACTTTGCTGGCTGTCTCCAAGCGGAATCGCTTACAATTCCAGGTAGCCCGATCCCTAATGACTTTGTCGTTTAAGTACCTCAGAAGTTTAATATCTCTGCTTAATATTAGGTTCCACAAGTTTAATGAAGCCTACTGGCTATATATTTGAAGGGGATGGTCTGAAAGGGAATGAGGACTGGTCGTGGGGGACCTTATATTTGCTAGTAAAACACGAGTATATTTTGAATGCCCGATATATTGACGGGTACTAAACCAAGGTACGACTGTGGGCCGCGCCATAGCTCAAGCGGTTAGTTGCTGGCTTCCTACCTCGGCGGCCCGGGTTCGATCCCGGGTCTTGTCAAGTGGGATTTGTGGTGGACAAAGTGGCGCTGGGGCAGGTTTTCTCCGAGTACTTCGGTTCCCCCTGCCAATCTTCTTTCCACCAATTACTCCACTATCACCTGAGGCTGGTACAATAAGCCAGAAGTGGCCGCAGTACAAAGGACTCAGTCCCACCCCACTAGCAATAGAGAGAGAAGGTACGACTGTGAACTACGTGTAGATTATTTGACATTTCCAAATTAAAGTGTGGTGCTCAGAATTTAACTTTCAGTGGTAGGCCTACGTTGTGACTTCCCCTTTCTACGGTCTTTTCTAATTTCACTAACCAAATTTTCGGGGAAGTCTGTTTCTTTCCATTCTCTCTCCGTCATAAACGTTGTTTTGCTCGTAATCCGCCACATTATGTAGAACATGAAAGTACTTGCATCATTTTATTTTGGCAGAGTTTGGAGTTTTACTCGCTCATATCAAATGCCAACACCTATTGTTTCTTTCCCCTTTTTTTTAATTTATATTTGATTGTAGTTTCGGAAATTGTCTGATTACTTACGTTTGAAGTAATGTAGATGATAGCAGAGACGCCTGCACTTGCCGTGCCCTTGTGCTGCGTCTCCAGTAACACTATACAAAATGGTGGCGTACATTTTCACGTTTCATGAAACTCGGACCCCCGAGCAGGTTATTATAGCGGTAACGCCATAAACTAGAGACATCACCAGTACGAATCTGGACCGTGTTCCTCAGTATGTGGTCTTGCCTTCATATCTGAAGGCGCTCCTACAATAAGTGTCCCTTGATCACCTTGCAGATCATCAAACTCAGTGTGATACTGTTTCAGCCTCAGACTATGCTGCAAATGAAATGAGATCGTTAAATAGCTGTGCGGACCGAGTCATGGCCGCATAACCGTTTCATATGGCTTGAAGGAAATTCCATAATCTATACTTAATTTTCTGTTATTTGGAGTATAGTATCGAAATACATATGACATTTATGTGTGCTCTGTACGTTACGGCTTTGCTTCTTGAGAGGGCTTGTCTTCCGTTACCAGATTCTCAACTTGTTACCCCTGTAAGTGCCAAACCGCCATTTTACTTTTCAACAAGTTCTCATCTTTCATATATATATATATAAAAGAACTTCCCAGCAACTCAAAATACAGTGGAGAATTCACTCCAGAAATGTCTCGAATATGTAGTTCGGACAAGGGGCCAACAGCTGAGACATACAGGCAAGTGTACCGCTGAATAGTTGTATCTTCTGTGATATAACTCCATGTAGTCTGCTGAAGTCAGCCGACGTTTCGGAGAAACATGCCGCGTCCATCTTCAGGTTTGAAGAATAAGCCAAGCAAGAAAGCTGCATGAAAAAACAGGCAGCAAGTTGATCCAGAACAGAAGACAGAAGAGTTTCTTAACCGGCTCTGTGAGAACCTCAAATTCCACGTAGCCGACGCCCCACGCTTGTAGGATTCCAGTATGCATTCAATGTGGAGTAAAATGACCCATATCGGCTTGATGTGAACACCTGTGGCACAGTTCAGTTGCATGGGAACGCGTCCTTCTGGCACGAACGGCGCCCTTAGTGAGTAGTTGTCAGTTCAGTGCAGGCTGATGTACGGGGTTGTCCGCAAATTGTATGCTTCTCTGTATGTGTTGACCATCAACACAGTTACCTTTGTGTCAGATATGTTATCATCAAAATTACTTCCACAACTTGTTTCATTCTGTGCTTTTATCTTCAGGTGGTTACTACTGCCGAAGGAGCAAACTATTTGGTTCTGTTGCGTTTCACTTGTCTCATTGGAAAAACAACAGGATCCAATTTTCCATAGGTTACTTAAATGTTCTTCTTATAAAATTAAGCCCGTGAAAATATTACAAATTATATATAACATATAAATGAGATGACAAAATAAAAGGAGAATTTGTCCCTGTGCTTAACATATTAAGCACTACAACATGAAGACGTATGGAGGAATGGATGTATAGATCCGCATACTCTTGACCTCGCCACTGGAGGTGCATGGCCATCTTCACGCCTCGTCCGTTTTACCCCCGGTGGAAGAGCCCCGGTACCCATTGGATACGAGGCTGGGTGCACCCCCAGAGCCGGTCTGGACGACATGAAGAGGAGAAAAATCTTGTCCCCATTGGGACTCGAACTCCAGCCTCTTGGGCCGCCGAGCCCGTAGCCAGTCGCTGTACCGACTGCTCTATCCGGGTTCTGAGTTGGCAGCAGCTGTTACCGTGGGGAACCGGCTTTGCTGCTGATGTTGTGTAGTGGTCTAGTGTGTTGCTTGCTTTTCATCGCGTGTCGTGCCGGATTGATCACACCTTCACCCCGTAAAGCATCTACATTGCAGCCTGACTGCATCCTCACTCTACTCCCCTTGACCCTGAAGATGGATGTAGCATTCTGTTGGGAAACGTTGGTATCCGGGTACACGACTATACGGCATCACGTCTTCGAGTGTTTCACGGGAAGGTGTGTCTGTACTTCACGTTAAACAAATCAACTCCACGGAACAGGTTCCGTGATATCTCAGCGGGCTGGACGACCGAGGTTCGATTCTGGCCAGAGAGAAGAGATTTTTCTCCACTTTATAGAATGCAGACCAGCTCTGGGACCCACCCAGCTTCCTGTACAATTAATATAGCTATATCTCCACTCCGTCATACATCTTCATGGCATAGTGTTTAACCGATTTAAGATTTTTACTCCACTTAGAAGAAGGACACGCGGTAACGTTGTTGTTTGAGGCACTTTGCTACAAGCCGGTAGGTCGCGGGTTCGATTCCTGATGAGGTCATTTGATTTTTTCAATTTACCTAATTCTTCCAGTCGCACTATGGCCCTGAGGTCAACTCAGCCTCTAACAGAAATGAGTACCAGGAATCTTCCTGCGGATAAAGGGCGGCCGGAGCGGAAGGGTGACAACCTCACCGTCATCTGTGAGCCGATTATGCAGAAAATGTGCGAGCCTCGACGTCTCACAGCCCTGTGGGCCTCCACGGCCTGTTACAGGATGGTTTTACCTTTTACCTTACCTTCATGAAGAAGAAGGAGATGGTCTTGAGATGATTACCCGCTCTGTTATGCACCGGAGAGTTCAGTTTCGTGTTCATAAGAGCCGGTCTCTTGTCACTATCCTGAGCCAGATGAATCCAGTTGAATGCAGAAAAATATTTATAGTGTTCTTCGTTCTACACTTATGTCTGCCTCATTGCTGTTTCGGACTACAATTATGTGCCCATTTCTCGTCTGTCCCATGCGTGCTACACGTCACCCTCCTTCACTTCATCGCTCTCGTAACGTTTTGTAAGTAGCATATAGCTAGGTCACCTTGTCTGAGATGAAACTGCTAAACAACCGTTCTTCACAGCACTTGCTGTTGCTGAGGGGGATACAGGCGGCTTTGATACGGAGCTTTGTCATCTCGTCTGCCCCCCGAGAAGCCTCATTATCCAAGGCGTACCTTCCAAATTAATCTTCACTCAGGAAGGCCGCCACCCTTTGCGTCTATCGGCTTTGTGTCCTCTGGCCACCTTCCTGGATTTGTGTAATTAAAACAGAAATTCCCCTATATTTTAGAGTAGCCTGTAGTGGTAACCATATGTACCGCATGCTTTAACATCAAAGCATTTTGCATTTTGCCCGCGCAGTGTATTTACGTGTTTCGTGTGAGTCCGACAGTTAGCAGCCATGCTTTGGTTAAGCAGCCTCGACTGATTTTTCAGGGGGAAAAATTGCTGCTTATTGTCAGGCTCATTTTTCCCTTAGAAGCCGGAACAGGCTGTGACCTAATCGATGTATACAGAAGAGCCTTATCCGGGTGGTCTATCCAATGCAGGCACACTGTGTTTTCAGTGAGGCTGGAACAGAATGTTTAAACATTAGATGAAGTTGCGTCTCCGGGGCAGTGTCGCTCCTGTGCAATCCTTGCGGCTTCTGTCGTCATTTGAACCGCGTAAGAACCAGGCCACAGTGGCGAACCATAATAATATATTGTCACGTGTAGGGTGACTATTAGACGGGGTTTGGATTGGATGATTGGACGTATTGACCACTTTAACATACAACTCGTAACTTGTACAAGTAATACAGCGCTATCTCTGATTTCCACACTCCAGTATTCACTCTTACGCCAACTGGTGTCTTCAGTCTGTTCCTATCTCCACTAGTCGTTTCCTGACAACGTACTATGACACAGGAACTATAACAGTCTCACTGAATCACAAACTACAAGTATCACTGTACCACAGCGCTCATAAAAATTTCTCTTCACTGCTGGACTTCCAGTTCTCAACCGAACTCCTCCGAAATTTACCAGCTGCCAACTGTCTCTTTGCTGTCTCTTCTCAATCAACTTCGACTGCCGACCCAAGTCCAAGTCCAAGTCACATTGCGACTGACGGTCCGTCAGTCTGTCTGTCTTGGTGTCGATCCCCGACTAGGGCTCATGACCACATTTTTTTTTTCTTATATGAAAGTTACTGTCCTGTTCATTTGGGGCGCCCTCTCTGACGAGAGGTCGGGTCTGTCATTTGTCAGTCATAGTTTGTATTAGTGAGTCCATTGTCAGTATTTACACAAATTTACTAATTTAATCTTAATTCCTATTTCTGTGTACAATATATACAAGGCCTCTGTCAATCCAGGCTCAGTACAGCAGATTTTGCCCTATTTCTACCAGTTTTCGCTACCACGGCAGTCTAGTCGCTTGAACGGTAGTATGCCTGACCGCCGCCAAGTGTAAGCCTCATATACGTTCTGTATCGGGCTTCGCCTTGTCCGATGTTGCAAACATTCTCATTTTCATGGTTTTGTATGACTTCTGCTTGTTTCCTGCATAATTTTGTTATATAATCAATTAATTAGTTAAGTACAGGGGCAATTCAACTTTCTCATTTACACAGCTGCAACTGGTTAGGAACAAACTGCAGGGTGAGACGGGAACAAAGCAACCAGGCGGCTGCAGCACCATTCTCATTGGTCCCCTTCCGCGACAGAACGTGACGGCTGGCGCGGTACTCACTGTCCTTTTTATACTGATGAATGTAAAGTTTTTACAGCAATGTCCATCTGTCAAAACGGGTTTATGATATCCACTTTCCCATAAATTCAATTTATTGCCCTTCCCAGTTTAACGGTCAGCAATAAAACAGAAGTGCTGTGTCATACGTTAAGCGATAACATTTTCCGTGGTACCGAGCGGGTTGGGGTACTATGCTACAAGCCGGAAGGTCGCGGCTTCGATTCTCGTTGAGGTTGGATTTTTCAATTGACATAATCCTTCCAGCCCCATTATGGCCCTGGGGTCAACTCAGCCTCTAACAGAAATGAGTACCAGGAATTTCCCTGGGGGTAAAGAGCGGCTGGCGCGTAAGACTGACAACTTCACCGCCATCTGTGAGCTGATTGTCTAGAAAATGTGGAAGCCTCGACGTCTCACAAACATATGGTTCTCCACGGCCTATTGCAGGGATAACTTTACCTTTACCGAGCTGGTTAACATAGCGGTACCGGCCATCCTGGCCTTCCCTCCAGGAAGATGTTGGGATAGTACCTCATTATGCCATTCCCGCTTCCTTCAAGATATTTTCCATTTTATCTCTCACTTCCATTCGACGCCATAGCGTCTAGATACTGTCAGCGTCGTAGAATAGACGATAGCATCCCAAAATAAGCAACATAAAATTCAATAGGCAGCCTGTATTCATTCATGGAGTCCGCGTGTCCGTAGGTGCACGTGGGCGACTCACGGGCATCTCCAGGTAGAGAAGTCGTTTAGTGCCGGTAAACACAAACACACAAAAACACTTGTTACTTCGTAACTGATGGTGGGAACGTTATACCTGAGCACTTGTGTCAGTAATTTATGTCATTCGTCTTTACATATTGGAAATCCGTCAGCTCAGTGCTTCTGCGCCGTTCCAGTGACAACTGAACCAGTTCTGAATTTACTTCATTAATAAATCAGCCTCCTGAATGACACGTTTAGGATCTCGCACACCGCAAGCACTTGAATGCACATATTAAGAGCAGCTTCATGTCGTTACTTTCCTCGCAAGGTGTGCCCTTTGTTTCTTACAGTTTTCACAACTTCTTTTAGGTTTAAGAACATTAGGATCAGAATGAATGAATGTATAAGAGGTGGGCCTTCTCGGCCCTTGCACCGCGACCTACAGTGATCGATTGTGCTTCCTCCTTTGATTATTCCCTCAGCAATTCTGCGCTTCGAATGAAACGTAGGATTTTATACGTTGGGGCGTCGAAATACTCACTTGGTTCCATAAAGTATTGACCCAAGTGACGTAATCTTAAATAAGCTAAGGCCTCACATTCTCACAGGATATGTGTGGCTGTTTCATTTTCTTATTGACACCTCTTACAAGTGAGACTTATCACTTAGTCCCAGTTTGAAGAGGTGTCCTTTAAGGTGACAGTGTCCCGTAAGTAGTCCCACCACCCATCGTAGCTGGTTCCTGTTTAACTTCAACAGTCCCTTCGCTCTTTTAGCAGAGGGTCCTCGTATGAGTCCCTTTGCTTGCCTGGGTGACTTTAACTTTGAGCTGCAGTTGTGAGAAGTGAGTAGCTGAGCCCGGGGCAGTTTGGGAACCCAGAGGAAGAGGAAAGTTCAGAGCTAGAAGTCGTGGCCAGGCAACGGCCAGATAAGACTGAGGAGACTTTATGTGTGCTGTAGTTACAGTGATCTTTTGTAGTGTGTAACTCACTGAGACTCTTGTACTTATTTGTAGTTAAGATCTGTTAGTGTCCAATAAATCCCATTACCTACACGAAGTCCGTGTCTAGACACTCAAGCGCGTGAAATTATATAGTTACGCCTGAGATTAGGTTTTGTCAACCTGGCTATCTTGCAGTAAAATTGTGTAAGACCCTATAGTCTTGAAAACTACGAATGCGGTTCAAGGTTATCCTGAAGACGTGACAACACTGCATCCACTGCCTTGAAGATGGCCATGCGCCCCTCTTCTGCACATTAGAGCCAGTACCTTGTGACACTTAGTGTAGAAGAGGGCTGTACCATTAAATTTCTAACTAAAGAGGAACTGCAACCAGCAGAAATTCACCGTAGGTTAGACACACAGTATGGGGAAGAGTCCTTGTCACGTCAGAGCGTCTGTGACTGGTACAGTAAATTTCCTGAACGATTTGAAGAAGTTCAGGACAGCTGTCAGCTGGCAAGATCAGGGAAAGTATGTTTTTGGATTCAAAGTGGGTGACTCGTGTTGATTTTCTTCCTTGTGATGCTAAGAATTAATGAGAAATGTTACAGCAACTTGCTTCGCAATGGTTGGAATCAAACGGTTCGAAAGAAGAGAATCTGTCAAAGAAAATCTTCCTACTCCGTATAAATGTCCTTCCACAAGAACAAACTCCGTGATTTTAGTCCGCAAGCGAACTATACTGACTGAGCGACCGCCGCTTGTCGGCGAAGTTAGTGCCAACTTTTGCGGATAGAGGGTGTCGCGTGGTCAGCGCAACGGATCCCCACAGCCGTTAATCTCGGTTTTATATACCTGATCGTATATCTACAGATGACAGAATTATCTTGCTCAGTCTTGTTTAAAATTTACGTAACAGAATATGAGACTAGCTCTTAAATAAAGCTCTCGCTCAGCGGCCTCCGTAGTCTAGAGGAAACGTTCCCACCTCATGACTCGTAGTACGCGGGTTCAAATACCCGGCGGAGGTCGTCGAATTTTTAAGGGCGAAAAAATTCAGGGAACAAGTCCTCCGGGAAGGACTTTAAGCCGTGGGTCCCGTGTCGTAGATTTACGGCACGTAAAAGAACCTCATATCTCCAAANGCAAAATTGCGGACGTTTGCCGCCCAACAGCAGTCACTAATACCTCCGGTAGATGGGGGAAGCATTATAGATACTTCTCAGCTAGTAGAGCCGGTCTCTCTGGCTGGGCGGGACTGATGGTAAGCACCAATACCGGTAGGATATAGAGGCTGGTATAAATCATGGAGGGAAGCACAATGGACCACTACAGGTCTAAGTGCATGGGGAAACCCACCCTCTCTAATAACTAACTAACTAAGCGCTCGCTCGTATCTGTGGCCTGTCCGCTTCAAGTTAGTTCGTCGACTGTGCGAAGTGCTTGGTGTATGAGGACGAATTAAAACTGTTCTTTAATACATGGACTGAAAAGAGAAAACTGTATTAGGTGGATCGATTGGCTGCTGGATTATTCAAGGACACCGTTTAAACTGCGTGCTCTGGCAGGATAACCGATCAGAAGAACGGTCTGGGGCCAAGGTTTCTGAAGCCAGGATATCCCGGAAGAACCGCAGCGCTTGTTGCCTGGATTCTGTTCTGTAGCCTTCACAACAGAAACTGGTGGCTCGAACAGGGGACTTCATTAACGTTGGCATACGTGCTGGTGACAGGATAATTACTCTCCGAGATGGCGCCTTAATGTCCTCTTGAGTGAAGTTCGGAAATTGAAAAGGGACTTGTAACTTGATACAATTAGACGCGCAACTGCTCTCTGTGTTATGAAGTCTGAAAGAGAAAAGGAAGAGAATCGAGGGGGGGGGGGGCTTGACACTGCAGTGTCGAGCATGGTTGCTATTGAGGGCCTGAGCAGTGCTTACTAGTCTCGGTGTTCAGGGAAAGAATCTTAATCCACTTCAGGCCGTAAGTTTTGGGCCATTATAAAGGTGCGTCCACATTACTCGTGCTCATGCTCGTGTGACTCGCTATGCTCGCGAGCAATGTGGACGATATGACAAGTCACGACACAAGCAAATTTTTAATTTAAAAACTATAGCCAATAAATTAAAATACGACTACAGCTTATACACACTACGAGTAAATATACGGATCCTCATGCGCCGAAGCCTGGCGAGCAACTGAAGTAGTGTGGACGAAGATTTACGAGCACAAGTAAAAGCCAGACGAGTCTCCCAACGAGCACAAGCCTGGCCAGCACGAGCACGAGTAATGTGGACGCGCATTAAGACAGAGATGGAGGCAGTGTTAGAAGGGCAGGCGAGATAAGAGCTGTAAGAGAGACTTTATTTTTGTGGGAAGGAAATCACCCATCATGCGGAGTGGTAAGATGCGAGAAGCAGTGGCATGAGACAGGAGCCCTGAATTTTGATGCTTGGTAAGTTACATAATTCGTAAACATTGTCACGTGTTAGGAGTGACTATAGACGGGATTTGGACTGGAAATTGGATTATACGCTCACGACTCGTGACTACGCTTTACAGATCACTACCACGCACACAGACTAATGTCACCAGTCTATTGCAGTCTCAACTCGACGTTTCCTGGCAACGGATTTTAACACATGATCTATAACAGCGTTGCTGAACTACACACTCCAGACATCACACATGAAGTCTTCTCTTCACAGCCTAACTCTTGAAACTGATTCTTGTCTTCATGGTGTCCCTACAGAACTGAACTCATCGCTCCATCTGTACTGGTTATAACTTCTCGGCACGGGCCACATAGAAAACACCGTTCTATTGTTGCGTTCGTGTACGTTGCCGTGGGATCATATTTAGCCAGCCGTTGCCCAGAAGCGGCTGCGGCGCGGATCACATAAAAAAACATTATTGCTTGCTTATATATTTCGGGCGTTATTAGCAACGGCCGCTGTTTATAGAGTAACTGCTTAGCAGTGTGTTTATACACCACAATATAATTTGCTTACTTTGACAGCAAACGTTTGATTTTCATGAATTACGTGTCAAGGCTTTGGGGGAGGCAGAAATAAAGCAAGAAAACATGCAATACTCTGGCCGTAACAACAACAAATGATTCAAAATAAACCAATCTGATTGTTTACATTAATTTTATTTAATAACTACTAAATGTCGCGGTCGATATTTTGGACCATACTCAGGCAATTTCATTAAACAGGCCTCATGTTACTGAAATATCCTGATATGGATCCATATTAGCGTTAATCGTTGTAATCATCATAATTAAAAAGTAAAGCTATCCCTGTAACAGGACATTAAGGCCCATAGGGTTGTGAGACGTTGAAAAGAAAAAGAAGAGAAAAAACATATGCCAAGTTGATGGGACGCAGGGCCTTCCAATCATGTGAACAGGATATAAAAATTCAGTTGGTACCTCACAAGCAACAGTTTGCGTCTCCATTATAATGACCAACCGGTTAATGCTGCTTAGGGAGGCTTTTGCTCTTTGTTGTGAGACAAACACAAACCGCAAATACACTATGTGAACAGAATAGACAATTATTTTTGTCTTCAGAGCAAAACAAAAAACCTCCGTGGCCTGTAGTCGGCAAACGAACTATACCGACCGAGCGACCGCCGCTCGTCGGCGAAGTTAGTGCCAGGTTTAGAGAATAGAGAGTGTGGCGTGGTCAGCGCAACCGATCCCCACGCCGATAATCTCGGTTTTCTAGACCGGAACCGCTATTTCCTTGAAATAGCTCCTCAGTTATGCTGACGAGGCTGAGTGGACCCCGTTCCAGACACACTACTTCTCAGAAAAGAATCTGGTAGCGCCGGGAATCGAATCCGGGACCTCTGGATCTGTAGCCAGGAACTTTGATCACTAGACCACAGAGGCGGTCATACCATTGCGACTTACAGAAATAAGGGGCACGGATAACTCGAATTTACTACCCTCTCGGTAATGACAAAGGATGCAGCCTTGCGAAGGAGCTGGTGGACACACATGTGTTTATTCGGATGATCTTGGTTCGAATCTCGGTTTGATTTGCGGTTTGTCTGTTAAATTTTGGCGTTGTATACTGAACCCACGATTGTTATTTTCCAGGTTCGTCCGTGAAGCATCGGGCTTCAATGTGGACATGAGAATAGGCATTCATACCGGCAACGTGCTCTGTGGGGTCCTGGGGCTGCGCAAGTGGCAGTTCGACGTCTGGAGTGATGACGTCACTTTGGCCAACCACATGGAGTCAGGCGGCGTCCCAGGGTCAGTTCATTTGCCTCTGATTTCCAGGTAGTCAGTATAATATTCGGGATAGACAGACGTACGTGAGTCTGTTTAACTGATATGACGACCCGCAATGTCGGAAGCTGCGGAGCTGCAGTAGCTCAGTCAGTATAGTTACTGGTTATTGGCTGCGCGACCGGTGGTCGATTCCTTGCAGGGCAGTAATTCAGTTTCGCGACATCTGGGGCTCACGCAGCCTCCAACCCAGCTGGTGCGACACCTCCAACTGGTGTCAGGATGCGTGGAGCTGTGTCTGTGTACAGGTACAGTCTCTGGATGAGACTCGGACACTCGTTCCCAATTTCTTAATTACACCAGTAAAATTGAATTTATTAATTTCACTGTTATTCATTCTCTAAATTTGTATCTGCTATACGTGTATTGTGACATGACGCCTGAAGGTCGGAATAGTCGAGCCAGGCGAGATATCCATTGCTAGGCAATGGCTAGATGGAGGCTGTATGACAGACTGGCCGACTGACCGTCGGTCGTAAATGAGACTCAGACTCAGAATCGGCAGTAACCCGGTGGAGGTGGGGTCGAATACCTCCACCGTGACCCCGCGAGTCGTAGGAAGCAACGAAAAGGGAAGTCTCAAATCTGAGAGTAAAATATGGTCGCGAGTTCCAAGGGACTCAGACCCGAGAAAGACTTCGCTGGCAATGGCCAACAGCATATACAAATGACAGACCCGTCTGTCACGAGACCAACGGGACTCTTGCCCCGAGAATAAGTGCGCTGTTAAGGGCCAGCAGCAATTGTAAACGACAGACCCGTCCTCTCGTCAGAGAGAGTGCTCCGCATCAACAAACCGGAAATTGTCTGACAGTAATAAAGATCTAGTCGTAAGCCCCAGATGGGTGCTTTATTCCGAGATAGACTGGCCGACTGCCCGTCGGTCGTAATCTAAGACTCAGAATCGGCAGTCGGGTTCCGGAGTTCGAAGTGAGCAGTTAGTGAAGAGGAGATGGCGCTATAAGCACAATTGGCAGTCCGTCTGTGATATTTAGAATGTGTAATTCAGTGAGACTGTTATACATAGTTTATGTGTTAAAATCCATTGCCAGAAAACGGATAGTGGAGACTGTTTTATTGGCACTTCTGTTACAATCTCTCTTTAATCACATTCAGTACAGCGCTAACTATCGCTGATTTACACGCTTTCCAGTTCACCGTTGCACACGCGCTAGGTTTCTCAGTTTCCACTAGTCGTCTTCTAGCAACGGATCTCAACACAGAAACTACCACTTCAAATCGCTATGAAGTCTTCTTGTCATTTCTTGTTCAATCATCTTTGACTGCCGATTCTCCAGAACTCGGCCCAATTCTCCAGTTCTATCGCCAGCCTATATTCAGTCTCTCTAGTCTTGACTTTGTACCAATCTGTACTCAACTAATCTCTACTCTTTAGTCTGATCAAGCTCAAAGTCAAAGAAACTATAAGCGGACTCGAGTTATATAGCCGCCGCACGGACCAACATATATCACGTGATCGCTAGGCAGCCAGTTCATTGGCATGCTGACTGCTGCCAAGCAACGAGCTGTAACATTTGTTAATTGAGAACACAGCTCCCATTATTGCGTGTTGAACGTGTTTACGGAGCTGTGGTCTAGCAATATGTCACAATATTTCGGCGTGCGGACCCGTTGCTAAGCGGTGACTGTGTAAACAGAGACCTTTTCAGGGCAACGGCTCGGTAAACACATTCCCATTGCTAAACAACAGATCCTAAATAATGTAACAGTTGGACCCAACAAAGAAGAGCTGTTTCCTATGTGGTCCGGGCTGAGATATTATAACCAGGAGGTTTGGAGCTTATTTCAGTTCAGTAGAGTTCTGTACGGGAGTCTTTGAACATAGCACCTGAGAGCGTGAAGCCAAAGAATCAACCCCGTTAGAAGCCGTTACCAGGGAACGGCTGATTAAGACACATCATGCTGGAAAAAGTCTTATCGGGTGCTGTTTTGGTCTCTGAATTGTGAAGATTAGCGGTGAGGCTGTAATTGCTTGTAGTTCCGAGTCGTGTCTAAATGGGCAATAAATCCATTAACCAATCAAAACCCCGCCTGTAGTCACTCATACACGTGACGACATTTAAATGTCTGGAAGTACGACATGAATTTTCGATAGCAACGCAAATGAACGTTCGATTCGAACTCGCGGCCCCAGAGACACAATGGAATGTACATTTTGCATAATGGTCCCTTCAGGCCTTGAATCAGCATAACTCAGACTGTCAGTCGCCGGCTTCCCACCGCAGCTGACCGGGTTCCAGCCCGGCTCAGGTCATGTGGGATTTGTGGTGGACAGTGTGGCATTGGGACAGGTTTTCTCCGAGTACTTCGATTTCCCCTACCAATTCTCATTCCAACGACTGCTCCACATTCATCATCCTGGACTGCTACAATAGGCCAGTTAGTTGCCGACGTACCAAGTGGACTCAGTCTCACCCCACCCAAAGAAACAAAAAAAAAAACTAAACTTTGAATCAGTTTTACTTTCAGAAGCAAGTAACTCTATGGAACACCGAGCTGATTAGTGCAGCCGTAACTCTCGAAACTTGTGTTCGAGAGGTGCTCGGTTTGAATCTCGGCCTGGACACGGGCCATCCTGACTCGGGGAGGGGGGGGGGATACGTGTTTTTCTCAGGACCCGCAGGCAAACGCCGCAATAATTCCCTCTAGTAAGTCACTAACGCGTCCTTTCAGATCCTTTCATTTCATCACTGATTCATCAGTCCTGCCAAACGACGCCATATACTCGCCATGGTCCAGAGACTGGGAGCGTCTTGATACGTGAGCAGAAAAATTCAGCTCCTTTATCCGTGCTTTACACGCAGAGCTTCCCGCTCTGTTGCTCATGCGCACAACATGGAGAAAGCAATTAGCCTCCGTGTGCAGCGTTTTGCGACATACCACGTCCAATAAACATCTCATCCTGCGTCCAGATAACTTCGTTTCCTTCCTGTTGTGTGTTCCACAAGCGCTTTATTCACATTCAATAAACGTCCATCCTAGAGCATGTGAACATGAGTGACTTATGTAAAGTAGCCATTTGTGGCAGTCCAGCACTTAACACCTTTTGGAAGATGTAGGCGTGGATGGGATGATTAATTTTAAAACGGGCCCTCAAGAAAATGTCAACCGTAATTATTTGGACAGGGTCCCGTACCGAATTTTGTCAACTTTTTGTGAGATCAAAGGCTCTCATTGCGATGATTATGAAGATACCGAATGTGACGTCATGCAGCACAGCAGGGATTTACCGACTTTCGGGTAGACGTACTGTTTCCATCTTCACGGCATCAGAACTGTGACGCATCCCAGAAGTCTTTACGTTGATCCAACTTCGTGTCCCACAAAAGATGGTATTTTCTTGAGCAGCTGAGCGACCACTACCTTCTTAATGAGCCTGATCCTTGGAGTTAGGTCTCAGCGTTTTCACGAGACATGGATGGGGCTGTTACGTGAGAGTCGCCAAGTTTGTGTAATGTCCTGAGTTCGTTTCTGGCCCTGGAAGCCAAGTACCCTAATGCTCGACGTTTTGCTCCAATAACCATGACATTACAAATACTGTAATCCCCCCCCCAAATCCGGTTACAGTTTACATGGATCGAAATATGAGAAATGAAAAATGCTGTTCACTGTTGAGTACACACTTCAAAAGACACATGGCATGTAGGAAGGCAGATGAGTCATTTGTCCGTTCAGACAAAACTTGAGACAGGAACAGTCTCAAACCTGCATTTACGTTAAAAAACAAAATACAACTTCTGAGACTTCTGTCGATGAATAAATATATTGTTTTTTTAAATGAAAGCTCTACAGTGATACAGCTACGTAGTATGCGTTTCTATAGACGGGGTTCAGATTTATGAATGGATTTATTGAAAACCTATACTCGTACACACGACTCCGAACCACAAGCAATTTCAGCGCCACTGCAAATCACCACAGCATGCGCTAAGCCTTTTCCAGCCTGTCTCTTCACAGACCGCTCCCTGGCAACGGCTTCCAACAGTAGAAATTCTTAAGCTTCCCGCACTCAGGTCTTTTCACAGACTCCCACACAGAACTCTACTCAACCAAAGTAAAAGTCAACGTCACATTGCGACTGACGGTCAGTCAATCAGTAAACCTTGGTGCTGGGGGGCGCCATCTCCGATGAGAGGACGGGTGTGTCTTTTGTATATGCTGCTGGCCCTTGCCAGTCAGTCTTTCCCGGTTCCTAGTCCCTTGGGGCTCGCGATCATACTTTACTGTCTCAGTTTTAGGACTTCCATTTTCGTCGTCTCCTATGACTCGCAGGGTCACGATGGAGGTATTCGACCCCGCCTCCACACGGGAATTTACTGAACTGATTTTGTCCAGTGCTTATAACATCTCGGCAGGGACCACGTAGAAAACATATAGCTCATCCATTGTTGTAGTCCAACTGTTACATTATTAAGAATCTGCTGCCTAGCAACGGGGACATGTTTACACCGTCGCCCAGAAACGGCCACTTTTTATGTATTCACCGATTAGCAACAGGTCTATATGCCACAATATTTATTTTTTTGTTTTCATCAGCTCTACTGACATCACTAGTTTTCGATTTATTTGCGTTCTAAGTTTATTTTCCTATTAGGGCTACAATTTGCTTCACTAACCCGGATTATCGCTTAATCCGGATAACCCAATTACTCCAGATTAGCGAGGGTTTACTGTTTCGCAGTTGCTTCCTGTCGCGGGACAGCCGCCGCAGTCGTCACTTCATTTTGAGCTGTATAACCTTTGCAGTTGAGAGAGCATCGGTATATAATCTAATAAAGAAACACACCAGGTTGTTGTACGACGAAACTGACGCGTGTTTGTGCACCGCGCGCTGCATGGATGTGGGCCAGCGAGGGAGGCGATGGAGGTGAGCCTGATCTGTTGCCAACCAACACACGTCACGACTTCGCCCTGCCGTTGCTCCAACGGTTCGTGGTACGTTGACTGCTGCCTTCGGTCACCGATCATCGTACGACATTTCCAGAAACTGTTTAAAAATGCAGTGGCTGCAGATGACCGATATAGCTCAACAGAAAAATAGAATGCTTTCGTTTGTGTGTTGACCGAGGTATGAAATGTCCTGTCGCTGAAGAAACAAGTTACAGCAGAAGAACTGAACGCTGTCACCAAAACATGCGTAATCTGTTAATATTGTCACGATTGGGGGTGACTACAGACGAGGTTCAAATTCGTGACTCGATTTATTGATCACTTATACACTCACGACTCGTGACCGCACGCCACAGATCACTGCCACAAACACACACAGACTAACACACACAGTGTGTTAGTCTCCACTGGCCGTTTCCTAGGAACGGATTTTAACACAGAAAATGTTACAGTCTCACTGAATTACATACTCAAGATATCACGCATAAATTCTCCTCTTCACAGACTCTCGTGCAGACATCAACTCTCAACTAAACGGATTCCAGGCTGGCGGCATTTTCACACTAACCTCCTAGTTATTCTTTTCTTTACAGGCTGACTTTCAACAGAATCGGTCGCCCCAGTTGTCTTCCTTATAAACCCTTTGCACGGACCGAGTAGAAAACACCGTTTCCAACAGTAAATCTATTGTAGAGGCGTGTGTCCCTCGTCGTTGCATAGCAACGGCTGTTGTCTTGTTTGTTTCGAGGTCTTTGCCTAGCAACTGTTCTATACGCCACATTATGCATAAATTATCTGTAATAAAATTTCATATACTGGAGCCATCCGTGGGGAACTGTTAAAGCCATCTCTGGAACGTGTACCAGCTTTGAAGAGTATTGTCTTCTGGGATGGATGCAGTCCGCCAGGAGTTCAGCAGCGTTTCCGAGGGATGCGCTGACTCCATCTTCAGACTTTAAAAGTGAGCCAAGCAAGCAAACATGAAGAGCTACGCGGTGTCACATTCCAGAATATAATATTCTTCGAATTACTTTGCGAGAAACTCAAGGCATGCCAAATGTACGGTGAATTCACAGTACGACATTACGAAATTTGGCAGGTTTATTGGACCTAGCCTTGATAACGAAAAATTAATTCCACTAATCGGCACTAGTTGGAGGTGAGTGGTCAACTTCACGCCCCCGTCACTTTACCTCCGGGGAAAGAGCGCCCGGTTCCCATTGTATAGGAGTTTGGGTGGACCCCAGAGCCGATCAGGACTAGGTGGAGGAGTGAAAGTTCTTGACCCTACCGGAACTCGAAGCCCGACCCCTCGGTCGCCCAGGCCGTTGTTATAAGGACTGGGTTGGCTGGATAGGGAGGCTGATCCCACCGCTGCCACCATGTTATAAGTGTTGGTCTGGGCTGGATAGCGAGCCTGGTTCCAGCAGCCAACAATCTTATAACAATTTTATTTATGGGTTCGCCGAGAGCTGTGTATCCTCGACGGGTGCTGTAGTTGTGAATCAGGATGAGGGTTGAAGTTCAATCGCTGTACGTGGAAGATATTCAAAGTCCTGCAACAAAGAAGATAGGATAGAACAAATGATATTTGTTATAGCTTCTGGTAACTACATGCCGTATACAAATATATCAAGCCGAGACTCGACCGCAGTCCTTCTGCTACTGTCACTACTGTAATAATAGTTTTCCGCGACCGCGCTACCCTCGTTAATATACAAACCAGTTTGGGGCGGGTCGGGTAATGTTTACGCAGGTGGCATGATGCGTGTGCTCCAAGTCCATCCACGTATGATGTTATCGGCTGCCTAAAACCAGAGGAAAGTTATCCCCTCCTACCTAAATAATAGCAGAACCGAGGCATACACGCATCACCGGAAATACCTTAATTACTCGGAGAAATAAAACATTTCTCCCTTCTGTTAACGTAAGTCAAGTACCTGGTCCCTCAGTCAGCAAATACAGTTGGTGCTATACTTGAAAATAAACACCTGTTATGCGTGTGTGTCAGGAAATCCTCTGTTACACACCAAGTACATTAAAACATCTTAAGTTTAGCATTTTCTTGTACTTGTATACATTACAGTCAAGTCTAGGGTGTCAGATGTGGCCTACCCGTGAATATTATCGTTACTATTATTGTCATTAGGTTATACATATTATATTATAGGGAAATGCCTAAAATCAATACACCACAAAGGGATAAGGGTTCGATCCTCACGACACCGTAGCCAGTCGCCATACCGACTGCGCTATCCCGAGATCCTTTGAGAAATCCAGTGACCTCATCGGGACCCAAAGAAAGGAAAATTGTTACAGCGTCACGTTACGCCACGAGTGCTTTCTCACAGCGAAAGACGCGTCATCGGTGTGCGTCGTTGCTGCTGAACTGCGTCGCGAGCTAACCCGCGGACAGTCGAAACCCAGCCCCGTGCTGCGCACAAGACATTACGGGTTTGATGTTGAGTTGTTGAATTGTGTGCACCATTTAATGCATAACGTTTATTTTCTTAGAACAGTCAAGCAACAACACAACTTACTGAAATTAGATGGAACTCGTCATTTTCCCTACATGTTTCGACACTTACTTTGTCATCCTCAAAGTACATACATAGTAACACAAAAGGATAATGCAAAGCATACAGGAATTATAATAGACGTTGTTTGTAAATAAAATTATTAATTTACACGTAAGACTGCTGCGAGAATATTAAAATGTAAAATTATGTAAAATCATGAAAAATAACACGTTAGTGTCTTATGTACTCGTATACATAACCCTGAGGACGACATTATAGTCGAAACAATCCAATTTCAGGAACTTGTGCTGTAATGGACTGTATGTATTATGACAATAAACAGAGAGATAACTTTACTTTTTTTTTAATTCGCTTAGCGGAGGGTGGAGTCCAACTGGGTCAACTCGGCACGGCGATCACTGTTTAGCCCAAAGTAGCCTGCCCCGGGTGATTATGATGATGGAGAATTTGGTGGAATGAAGATTGGCAGGGGAAACCGAAGTACTCGGAGAAAACCCGCCCCAGCGCCACTTTGACCACCACAAATCCCACATGACCAGACCCGAGGCCGGGTGAGAAGCCAGTGACTAACCGCTTGAGCTATGGCGCGGCCTAACTGTACTTGTTTTATAAATATAAACAATCACTGCCGCCAACTTAAATCCAAACGAATTTTCACAGTGCTGTGGAACGGCCTGCTTTGCGCTGGAATACATTTGCTGAAAGCCTCAGGCCGAATACGTGATAACCCTGAGCGACAGGACTGTTACCTCTTCACTCATGTGCCTTGTCGTGTGTTTCAGACGTGTGCACATCACCAAGGCAACGCTCTTGCAGCTAAATGACCGCTTCCAGGTTGAAGCTGGTGACGGTGGCCAGAGGGAAGGCTACCTGGCGGACCACAAGGTGGAGACGTTCCTGATCGTACCCCCAGCGGTCAGTAGATTTCAAGAACTGGGTTCGCGATCTGGCGCCGGGGGGCAGCAGGTTCTCAAGAATTATTTAGAACAGTTTCTGCAAGTCAGTAATGTATAAGGGGTGGGCCTTCTCCGCCCTTGCACCGCGACCTACAGTGGTCTATTGTGCTTCAGCTGCAATTTAGTAAGATTTCATATACTGCAAACTCTCGCTAATCGGTAGTAACTGCGGGGAGATGTCATCCGGATTAATTGAGCAAATGGTACGCCTAAAAGACAGAAAAAGCTTAGAAGAAAAATTAATTGAAGATATAGTGATAATGAAAATAAATAAAAATATCACAATAAAGTGTTTATTTTAAAACTATAAAAAGACATTACATTTATTTATTTATCTACAGAATAGTCAGAAGTAATAATAAGTAATAATGCAGGTTTGAAGACACTTGTCAAGTTGTGTCTGAACAGACAAATGGACTCATCTGCCTTCCTAAATACCATGTGTCTCTTGAAGTATGTACTCTACTGTGAGCAACATTCTTCATATTTCGATACGTATTATCCGACGTCCGGATTAACTGTAACCGGATTAGCGAGGGTTTGCTGTAGATGTTTTCTGAAATTGAAGAATCGACCGACGAAGCATTTCGCGAATTCTTGTATAGCTGTACAGGAACAGTTTGTAGTACTTAGAGCTGACAGTCCTCCGACGCGGAGTAGAAGTATTGGTAGGGGCGGGGAATGCAGTACAGGCGTTCTCAAAAGGAAATAACTTCTTACCTCATTGTGTTGCATAGTGATGCTGGTTTAGTCTCGTTCATGTTCACGCATCCAATGTTAAGTGTTAAATGCCGAATGGCCGACTATTATGCACTATACACTGTTATACACATGAAGAGTTTATTTACATATTATACGGGTCTATTCTAAAGGGGCAACACCGGCAGTGTCCGCATAGATATCATCTCCACATGCCTGTCTTTCCTCGTCACTAGCAGATGAATCGGAGCTATCATCAAAACTGTCATCACTATCACCGCCAACATGGAAGACGAACTCCCGTCCTGCGTCCAAAAGGCCTTCCCGTGCCATTAATTGTTGCTCAATGTTCCTTACATGTTGGCACCTATGTTGCCATTCTTCTGCAATTATGGAAGCAAATTTTTAGTCTGCCAGTTTAACGACGTCATCCATCTTAAATGTGGTATTATTTTGAGCAACCCAATTTCTTACGGTGGCCCATATTAACTCAGTTGGGTTGAGTTCTGGGTGATACGGAGGGAGTCGTAAAATATTGTGATTGTGTTGTGCAAAGATTCCATCTATTTTATAGGAAAGGTATTTCGGTTTGTGTAGTAGGATCATATATATGTCTGGATTCCGCAATGATGAAAAATCAATGTTATTGAAAGTAATAGGTGGAAGGTGATATTTTAGCCAGGATATCATAAAATCCATTCTTGAATTTGAGTTAGGGGCTCTGTTTAGCTGTACATTATGGTAGGGAGCATTATCAATGACAAGGACAGAATTTGGGGAAAGGTTAGGAATAAGTCGCTCCTTTAACCATTTTTCATAATTGGTGTAGTTCATGTCACTGTGGTAGTCTCCTGTTTTTTGGTGGGATTTGAAGCGGACATAGGCATTAGGGATGAAACCTTGCTCCCCCCCTGCATGGATAACAATGAGCCGTTGGCCTTTGGACACAGGGGAAAATAATCCCTGGATGGATCCATCACTCCATGCATATGGGGTGGTGTGCGATGAATGAATATAGGTTTCATCCATGTAGATGATTGGACGGCCCTCTGCCCTATATTCTTTAATTTGCCGCAAATACTGAAGACGTTCGGCACTGATATTATATCGTTCCGGCAGTATCTGCCGATTATTTTTTGTTTTCTTCCAGCGGAACACCAGTTTCAAAATAATTTTCTTTAATGTGGAGATGCATCCCTGAAAATCTAACGTTTTCTTCAACTTTTCGTGAACTTTTTTCAGGGTAGGTCTCCGTTTTTCGACTATGTAGAAGTCATTAATTGTTCTTCGCACCACAGACTCGTTAAAGTCGTCCAAAGTGAGTAGTGGAGATTTCCTAGGTCTTCCTTTATGGGGTGTCGAAAAGGAGGTGGAAGCCCCAGATTCGATATTTTTTGTTTCTCTTATTATTCTTCTGACACTACTTTCCGATACACCTGTTGCCTTAGCTACTTCCACTCCTTTGTTCTTCACTGTAATTTTTGGCCCACCCTCTTTCATATACTTTACTAACAATTTCTCTTGATTGTGAATGTAACACTTTTCCACTCAATTTACTTCGTGTAGGTGGCATGTTAAAGGAGATAGAAAAAATGTACAAATATAGATAAACAAAAAAGAAAACGAATAAAAATGAAATAAAATATTAATGCAGTAAATAGAGAATAATACACAGAAATACGACTCCAAGAGTCAGAACTTTTTAACTTGACTGTACAAGGAAGAATGCGCTTGAGACGTCAGGTCCCACTGAATGCAGACGAATGACTAATCACAACACCCCTCAACTTTCACGAATGGACCTGCCATCCACTGCGCAGCTTTACCTGGACTGTCACTTCTAAATACTAGAACTTAACTGCAGGCACTGTTGTCGCCGCACAGCCTGACGGGAACCTGAAACACTGCATGTGAATCTCTACAGGCATGCGCAGATACTGCGATTTGGTGGCGACCCTGCGACGAACAAGTCTATCGGCTCCATTTTTCCAACAGCATGTGCTCACTTCGTGTCTTTGTATAACATTTTGGTAATTCTCGCAATTTTTCATTATTATTACGTTTATTATGGTGATCTGTGACTCGCTGAATTCTCAGATGATGTTTAGCATTTTTTAGCAATAATGTATCTTTAATTAAGGTATGTACATTGTTGTTTAGTTATAATGCTATTGCACACTTAACAGACTACGGTATAGTGTAAACATAACTTTTATATGGACTGGAAAAACAAAAAATTCTTGTGACTCGCTTTATTGCGGTGATCTGGAACCGAACCTACAATATCTCCGAAGTATGCCTATATTTTATTTTAAGGGGTCGAAATATCACAGAGTCTCACGGCAGTGACAGTTAAGGTAACTGTTCTGTGGGATGTGACGCCGTGTGGTCAGGTGGAAGTTTACCGACATTTTGGAGAAATGCACTGCCCCCATCTTCAAAGTCGAAGTAACAGACCTTGTCTTGTATTCTTTTGACCCTGAATATATAGGAAGCAGGCCCCTTCAAAATTTCGGCTAGCTTCTACCAGGTTGCACGGAATCACGTCCTCTGTACTTAAATGCAGCTGTTTCCTTTGTCGTCATGCTTCTCATCAGAAGCCGTGTGTCTCTTATCAAGCCAAGCACAATTGTGTTTCATTAAGTGTACACCTTATCGAATCGGAGAGTATTTGAAACAAGGACTTGCATCGTAAAATGTTACGTGTTTTGTTTTATGTAAAGCTATCCCTGTAACAGGCCGTGGAGGCCCATAGGACTCTGGGACATCGAGGCCTCGTCTCCTGCTTCAGAATTAGTGGCGGGGTTAGGGCTAGAGACTTCATCTGGAAGCTTCAGTCTACAATGGGGAATGCGCAGTAGCTACAGCGGTCCGTAACCGTACGTAAGCCGTAGCGTAGTTGGTTGAGGCACTGTGCTACAATCCGGAAGGTTGCGGTTTTGATTCCCGATGAAATAATTGTTTTTTTTTTCTTCTTCAGTAGACCTAATCTTTCCAGTCGTACTATGGCCCCGGGGTCGACCCAACTTCTAACAGAAATGAGTACCAGGAATATTCCTCGGTGTAAAAGGCGTCCGACGCGTAAGGCTGACAACTTTACAGCCATCTGTGAGCCGATTGTCTAGAAAATGTGGGGGCCTCGACGGTCTGTTACAAGGATAGCTTTACCTTGTTACCTTACTAGTCTCTTAATATCCTGTCACTACAGTCTGGGTATTTCATGTGACAAATGGAAAAAGTTCACTGTATGTGCACAATGAACAGTATCATAAATAATGATGACGATGTCGCCAGAGTCGGTATTTAAATATCAGCCCACAAAATGCTACACAAATCTGCTTATGCGTGACAATTTCACGGCCTCGTGTATGGCCACGTGATATGATATATAAGTCGGATTACACTAATTCCTTTGTAGCAGGTATTACGATGTGCAGATACAGAGAGTAAACCCCTAGCTAATCCGGATTAAGCGATAATCCGTGTGACTGAATCAAAATATAGCCCTAAAAGAAATAAATGGAAAATTTAATAATATAGGTAGTGCTGATGCCGGTCACGGTAGCCGAGCGGTCTAAGACATGTACTGTCTTAGCTCGCTTGGAAACCGGGATCGTGGGTTCGAATCCCACTCAGGGCATGGATGTTTAGTTTGTGTGTGTGCGTTTTTCTGTATTTGTGTACAGGTAGAGGCCTTGCGACGAGCTGATCACTCGGCCAAGGAGTCCTACCGAACGTGTAAGATCCAGAAAAACCGAAGTAAACGGAGAAGTTCATGGAGGTAGGCCTAGGCCCACTGGGGCTCTAGTGCCAAGGTAAAAAAAAGTAGTGCTGATGAAAATATTGTCACGTGTTCGGTGTATAACGCGACAAATAACTTTCGCCGTATTGGATATAGCGAATTTATTGCACTCGCTCTCGCAATTACACAATTTACGATCTCACAACTACTGCCATCTGCAGTATCACAATTGCTGCTTCTGCTGCAGTCAGTGTCATTCACTCATAACTGGCTCAATCCTCACTCCCTAATGACTCAATACTCACTACTCACTCACTACTGAGTAGTGTTCGCTGCTCCTTATTTAGCCTCGGCACGGACAACACAGAAAACAGTTACGTGATAGGTACCGCTGTTGCCTGACGCCGTGTTTACAGGTTGCCTAGCAACATTTCGAGAGTTGTTTACTCCTCTGTAGCAACCGGTGCATCCCTTGCTAACGTCACCGCGGGAGGAGGCGGGGTGTTGACTGGCCTATTACCGTAGCAGCGGCAACGCTCCGAAGGTGTTACGTCACCGCTGGCGGAGAGGGGGTGTCCTGCATAGTGCAAATATGTCACAATATATAAAATACATCACGGTAGGGCCTTTATTTAAATCAATGAAAAGACAAATGCCAGTGTCTGAACGGGCGATGGCTGTTCATGCCTCAGGCCGTGCGGCCACAGTAATGGGCATGATTTTTGTATTACAAGGTTTAATGGGAATCGCATGAGAGAAGGCTGCACACGTTAACTGGGAAATTGTGGGCGTACTGTAGGGTGGCCAGAAGTTTCACTGGATGATAATCCATTGTTAGGGTTATCCCAACAAAGTACTCATTTAATGCACAAGTTAGTTATATTCTACCGCCGATGGTAGCAGACATACTGTGATTACATTGTTTCTGATCATGCTAGTGAACTTTAATATTAAATTTATTCATGTCAAACTCTATTAAAATCAAATAATTTGCTTTGATGCATATGAACGATTTGTGATCTATTTATGATGTTTTATAGCTACACTCAAAATATGAGCGCATTTAATTGGCATCTTCACAATCGCAAAACAATGCAGGGATTGTCCCTCCATGAACGAGTTCAAGACCGCGCCAAGACAGCCGTTTCGAAGCTATTTATGTAAATTTTCAAATTTATGATATCATTGGAAGAGCTTTCTAATATACGCTGTTTCTGGAATTTAAATTATGGCTTTTCTTTCTTAATTCGCTTAGTGGGGGGGTGGAGTTCAACTGCGGCCACTGATTGGCCTATTGTAGCTTGCTCCGGGTGATTATGATGATGGAGAATTTGGTGGAATGAAGATTGGCAGGGGAAACCGAAGGATAAAATCCGCCCCAGCACCGCTTTGTCCACCACAAATCCCACTTGACCAGATCCGGGATTGAACCCGGGCCCCTGCGGTGAGAAGCCAGCGACTAACCACTTGAGCTATGGCGTGGCCTAAATTGTGGCCTTCTCCACACTCTTTTGTTTTGATTCTGTTCATTCCTTACACTTAATTGTGTTAACAGTTCGTGTGACGTTTTAGCTCTGGGTGTAACGTTCCTTCTCTGCCCCAAGCATGAATTCACTTCCTGTTTGACCCGTCAAAAGTCTAAATACAACAACTTAGTTAATTTTCAAATTAATTTCTGTTAAAACCTGCACAAAACCAAACAATATAGTGTTTCATTCCACATCTTTTTATTAACAAATCTGCTATAACTACATTTTTAATAAACAAATAAATAAAGATACATATTAATTTATAAATAGGCCTCAGAGATATCATTGTCAGGAGAGAGGACTGCCCCTAACTCAATCTACTTATGGTTCATTGCGTTACAGAAGTTGAAAACAGAAGATGGCACACGGAGCTCCTCCATCTCAAATTCAGCACTGAAAGCAGATCAAGCTGGACTCAGGAACCGGTCACCATCAAAAATGACAAAGTATGTAGAGTGCTGGGGTGCCGATAAGCCGTTTGCCAACATCACAGAAAGTACACTGGCAAAGAACATTGGCCTCACAGTGAGTATTTTATAACCACCATGTTAGTGTAAACGTATCCAGTTTCATGACATACAGTATTTTCTGACTTGATGCTTTAAATTTTTCACATTTTTAGATACTTTTTTCCCACAGTTTTAACACAATTCACCATCAACTTAATACACATTTGAACAGTTGTCTCTGCTGAGTTATAATGCTGCATTGATGACAGTCATCTGATGTTTCAGAAGAATAGATCTCAGGGTCGAAGAGTAATGCAAGCAAGAAAGTGGCAAGAAACAGCAAGCAGAACTCTGCTTGCTGCATCTCTTCATAACCACCACAGTTACAGCCTCAAGTCTAACATTATATGCATTCTGTAACAAAGTACTGATGCTGTTTCTTTTGATAACATTCAGTTCCTGATTACAAGTTCTGTACCCTTCTGCAGTGTTGGCAGTGGCTAGATAAGGACAGTACGCAACACAGTGCTGTGGCAAAGAAAGGCAGTATGCATTGAATAAAATTTGTATGGGAAGTAACACAATGTATATATTTTTGCCATAAAGTGACTTTTGGGAACAGACAAGAGTGTTTAGTTACATGCAACAAGAATGCCATGCGTTTATCTGCAAAGAAAATGGCGGAGTGCTCTCCAGATGCTTTTCCTCTCAAGAGGCCTGCAAGATGCTTTGAATGTGAAAACACAGTTCTCGCAATAATATTTATTATGCTGATACTGTGCACAGTCAAAAGCCAATACATGATTGCAGGAGCAGCAGTAATATTACTGTCTCCATCCACCTCATAGTTAACTTTTCAAAGCACAGTGGTAAAGAATGTACCATGTGTTTTATTCAACATTTAAAAAAGTCTGCATTTTTCCAGCATAGTGCACTTATGTACTCAGAAGTACTCCTGTACATTGTGCATGCTGAAAGTTCAGTTGCTTTGTTGATGTTAGGAATATACTGTTGCTCGCTCTTATCCTAACACTACTTGCAACGTACAGTGGAATAATGCAGTAGACCCTGCTACTCTTCACACCACAACTTAGGCACCCAACCAGAATGCACATGTGTTTTGAAGTAAGTTACAAATGGATATAGAACTTATACAAATAAGAGTACTGATTTGAAAAATGCTTTTATATCTCAACATAATCTCCCTGTACAATGAGGAACTTGTCCCATCATTTCACAAGCCCCTGAAAACCAGCAGCATAAAATTCTTTGGGCTGCTGTCGGAACCAGGCGTGTTCACATGGTATGGCCTACCTCATAATGCATGACAGATTAGGTTTTCACAAAGGCTGCGCACAATGGGTGCCGTGCATGCTGACCCCACAAAACAAAATAAAAAGAATGGGTCTGGCATTAAAGCTTCTCAGTTGCTACCACGATGAAAGACAGGATATGCTAGCCCAAATTGTCAGAGGTGATGAGTCTTTGGTTCATGATTATCAGCCCGAGACAAAGCATGGATCCATGCAGTGGAAACATCCTGCATCGCCTGTCAAAAAAATGTTTAAGGTGACACCATCCTCCAGGAAAGTGATGCTGTAGAGAGCTGTAGAAAGGGAAGTCACCGCCTGGTTCTGACAGCAGCCCAGAGAATTTTATGCTGCTGGTTTTCAGGGGCTTGTGAAACAATGGGACAAGTGCCTCAATGTACAGGGAGATTATGTTGTGAAATAAAAGTATTTTTCAAATCAGTACTCTTATTTGTTTAAATTCTGTATCCATTTGTAGTTTACTTATTGACTTACCTACATATATTATATTCGAACTATAATGAAGTTCTCTAACATAAGAAGTTCCTTGTTTTTGTCAACCCAAACTACGTTACTGACTCCTTTAACATGTTCTGGTAAACCTATCCAAAATAAAAACCATTTTTATTTCCTTTCATTTGAGTTAATTTTAAAATCCATGCTATCAGAATTGAAAATAATTCATATATTCAGTAAACTCTGACAAACGTTGGTGAAACCTTATATATAGCAGTTCTATGACCTATACAAAATATAACCATGTGCAAGTTTCGTTCATTAGGTATATCAATCCAGCCCCGTGAAAAATTGTATACATTGTACTTATGCAGGATTAATACCTATTTTCATTTGGTTCAGTCTGATATTAATTCAAAGCCTAAATGTTATAGGATGTAATAAAATACAGAGAGTTTGTGCAACAATATTTGCATATAACTGAATTATTTCAAGAAATTCACCTAAAACGTTGCTGAGTCTGATGTTATCACTCTGCTGCAGCTTGTGTTTGCATGGCTGTACACAGAAAGTCAGTGGTACATGTTCCGAAATGGTGCAGTTGCCTGTTCAGGAAGTTATCTCGCAGTTAAAATGACAAGTACTGAACTGCTGTGTATCCTTTTTTTTCCAGAGCATTTCTATGATTGAATCCAACCTGCTACCCAGCAAGAATGCCTGCCTGGAGTGCAAGTAAGTGGCAAGGTACAGCCTTGTGTGTCTCACATAAGGGCCAACAGACGGACATCTTGCACCCATCTTTTCCCCACTTGAAAAGCATGACAGTTGGTGTCAACCCACCTTTATGTGCTTAAAATTTCCCAGCCTTAACAACGGCAGCAAGATAGGTCAGTGAGCTTAGTGACAAGGCTATGGACTGCATGAGCAGGGAACTGGAAGAAATGCCACGTCCGTTAAGGATAAGAGTCTGGGTGGGAAACAGAGCCGTAATGGCGTGAAGTTGCCTGCTCACTCCTGTCTAGTTCTAGGGTTAAGAATCATCTTCATGGGGTGATGCAATTATGCATAGGGAACACACTACTTTAATCCAAACAGTTATGTGAATATCAGAGATGGAATGACACTTGCTACCAAAATTTTATGCACTTTTGTGCAGTCTTATGAATTTTGTGCCTAGTATTCAGGTAGGTAGGTCAGATTTGTATGGAGATTGATCTACAGGTTTTATATGGAACTCATTTCTATGTTGAGAATGATAAACCAACCAAAGGATCAAAACGTTGAGGCTATATCTTACAAAGTTAACATTATGGAAATCTAGTCTTTTATTTTACATGAAGTTAGTTAGTTTATTATTTTTTAAGAACTTAGGTATGTTTCTTCTGTAAAATAAGAGAGAAAAGAATTTATAATTTGAACAGAACGTCTTTCTTTGAAGACATTAAATATTGTGTAGCACTAACTCAAAGAGTTCTCCTGAGGGGGGGGGGAGAAAGATGTGGGTTAGGAACTAATTCTGGAGATTTCAAAAAGACTGTCTGTCATGCTGAAGAGCCTCTTCTCCCTCTCACAATCATTTGCATTATGAAACCAATTTGGTAACGCCCTAAACCATAAACTGGATGTACATTACATCTTGCAGAAGCAGAAGTCATAATTGGTAAAAATTTATATTACTTGTACTTACCTTCATGGGAATTGCTATTACTGTTTCTTTATTTAGTCAGTAGGAGATAGCACACAGTGTGATTAACACTTGTGAAATTAATGACTAGTTTAGGTTTGAGGTTGTCACTGTAATGGTTATTAAGAGTTCTGAGGTGTAATGCAGTGTAGTCCTCTGGGAGGTTTGTTGACTTTCAGTAGACTACATGGCATTGTGTCCAAGAAAGTGGAACTATTAATGACTAATTGTCTAATGTACATTGTAACCGTTCCCTCTTTAACTTATTTAACTTTCGGGGAATATGTTTAGAGATTAGTCTAAAGCATGAGTTCTTAGGGCATATACACAGGACTGGATAGCAGTGTAAACAAAAGAATCTACGTGGGGATGTGACGTGGAACTGATTGTTATTGTTCCTTTCCCTCTGTGGTGCACAGCATCTTTCAAAGCTACAATTTTATAACACTTGAAAAGAAGCCATAAACCCCAAATTGAGAAAAACATCTTAAATTCTGAACTGGAGCAGTTTATGACCCACATCCTGCTTCTAATAAACAGAATTGTTACCTCCATATTTGATTCACTAACACTTCTTAACACTTGTTCGAAACATGTATAGAGTGAACATTTGAAATGAATTACATTCAACTTGGATTTGAACCAAAGAAGGGATCCCTGAAAAGGGCGGGTACAACGTGTTCCTCCCAAATGCCAGTTGACTGCAGGGTGTTATGTCCCAGAAATTAGAACTGTTAGTCAGTGGTTGTCTGATGGAAGGAGCTCACATTGTCTTAACAAGAGTAAACAGATATTCATTTTGTTTTGTGTACTGTTGTCTATTTACAAGGAGGCTTCACCCTGATATGCACATTCATAGGTTAGTAAAGCCTGGGATAGCTGACAGTGCCATTTGTGGTGTGGAAAGTTTGCATTCAGTGATTTCTTCTGTCCCGTTGAACTTGTTTCTGTGTATCATGAATTATGAACAGCCTGGACACTTCTCTGTCAAGTAAGGGACTCCTTATCCAAAGGTTAAATGATTGGAGTTACTGGATTTTGAGGGTTTGTCCTGGATTTGGAAATAAAACTTTGGAGGTCCATGAAGGTTGTCTTTAGTACTCTGAAAGGTATTGTACCTTCGGATTCCATAAAATGCTGGGAAATTCTTGAGTAGCTGGAGATTTGGCTTCTTCTCAAGAAGAGCTCAGCTCCATAAGTAAGTAAGTAAGTAAATTGTTTTGGCCAGGACTAATTCTGTTAGTGACTGTCTGTTATAGTTCTAAGGCTTAGACATTATGGTATATGTTCAGACTATTGCCACAACCTGTAAGTGTGTGTTAGTTGCTTCCTGTTTAATCAGTGACTTACATGTTAATACTTGAGAAGCACAGCACAGTGATGCAGTGCAGGTATAAATGAAACCAATTATTGTGTTTGATGTGCAGGAAGTGGCTTAGCTCAGAGGAACTAAACCCAGTGCTGCTGTGGTTTCGGAAGCCACACCAGGAAACAGATTACCGGAATCAACCTGACCCCCACTTCCAGTATTATGTTCTTTGTGCCACAGCATTGTTCCTGTGCATGGCTGCTATACAGGTGGCTACCATGCCCAGGTAAGTACTAGACTGACATTGAACTGGGACCCTCTGGATACATGGGTACCAGCATTTCAGAAAAGCATGCTGCCCCAATTTCAGGATATCCTCAGTTCTATTACAACAGAAATTAAGTCTATATGCTATTGTTTGTACATATTATATGGACTTGCAGAACAGATGGGAAGGGGATTGTGAATAGTGAGTAAATAGGGATTTGGAAGAGGGTGATCATGAGGTATCCTGGCATTCCTCTGAAGAGAAACTCCAGTGTTCCTCTTTGGTGTGTGCAGGACCATAGCACTCTGGGGGGCATATGGAGCGACACTCATGGTTCTCCTCATATTCCTGTATCTGTGCTCAATGGATGGATTCTGCATTCGTCGCAGACCCACCAGCATGACTCCTGCAGCTGGAGGAAACACTGGGGACTATGACTCCGGTCTCTGCACCGATCAGGTCATTTCCAGCAGCCGATGGATTCGACTGGCCATGTTCCTCATATCCGTGGTGCTCATAGCATCCTGTGCTGTTGTCTCTCTGGTGAGTGCTGCTCTCTCTGCAGCCATGTCTCTATACAGTTACGTTTCTTGCATGCATGTGGCGTTTGACTTCTTGTTACGAGATTTTGAAATTGAAAAAGCCTAAGGAAGAAGAAGTAAATGGTTGATTTGTCATATTAAATAGGAGCACATGGTAGTGTAGTTAGTTGAGGCACTATGCTACAAGCCGAAAGGTTGCAGGTTTGATTTTCGATTAGGCCATCGAATTTTGATTTGACCTAATCGTTCCAGAAGCACTATGGCTCTGGAGTAGGCTGACCATATTCTCTTCAGACAAAAACGGGACAGGAGGGTGACCAAAATGGGACAGGGTATTATTGGGCCGCTCTGATGAGCAACCGCCAGCAGACTTTAAGTTCGTAACAATCAAGCATGACAGAAACCATACATATATTAGGCTATGGATGTAGAGGGCTGCACTTGGTCGTCATCATTATTATACCAAGTGTATTTCTCTGATGAACTTACTTTACGCAACAAATTATGATCTTTCAATATCGTGTCATAGAACTTATCACACTCGATGCCTCACTTTAGTCCTATTATCAAAATAGCTCTCAATGTTTCAACACTTAGTCGGGATTTCTCCTTGGTCCAGATAGAATTCATAATAGAGATTATTGTTTCTACAGATGCTCTGCTTTCAGGAAGACAAAGAATAAACTCTACTATGTTAGAATAATCATGTAATTCTAGGCATTTTTCAATAGCTTGTGTCACGTGACCAGTATCACTCCTAACAAAATGGCTGACAACAATATGTTGCTTCGCCAGAATGCTGTCATCGAATTTCTTGTGAAAGAGGAAATCCCTGCTGCAGAAATTCACCAGAGACTTCAGCGTGCTTATGGAAGTGTGTGCATGGGTGCGAGCAGTGTTCAAAGATGGGTGACACATTTTAAAGATGGGAACACCATCATCGAAGATGAGCCTCAGAGCGGTCATTCTTGAACAGCCTCAACTGAACGCAACAAGGAAAGAGTGGATGAGATCATTCAAGATGACAGGCATGTGACTGTGGACACAACAGCCCGAAAACTTGGAATAGGGCACCGTGCACTACAGGAGATGATTGAAAGCTTGGGCTATAGGAAAATTTGTGCTCGTTGGGTCGCGCGGTTATTAACCGAAGACCACAAAGGTCAGCGAAAGCCATCACCTCAGAACTGGTGCATAGATATCGACACGAAAGCGATGATTTTTTGCTCTATATTGTGACAGGTGACGAAAGCTGGTTTCACCATTTCGAGCCTGAAACGAAACGGCAGAGTATGCAATGGCACCATTTACATTCTCCATCAAAAGAGAAGACAAAGACAGTGCCATCAGCTGCGAAGGTGATGGGCACAGTCTTCTGGGATGCAGAGGGATTTATTCTGGCCAAATTCCTGGAACCTGGGCAAACCATCAATGCTGCTCGTTATGTCCAGATGCTGCACAAACACCGTCGTGCATTGCGCGATAAACGTCCGGGATGAAACATCATCCTGCATGACAGCGCTTGCCCTCACGCCGCTCACCTCACATTGGAAGCAATTGCAAAAATGGGGTGGGAAGTTCTTCCACACCCCTCCTATAGCCCTGATCTGGCACCCTCCAACTACCATCTTTTTGTATTTGTGAAGGATCAGCTGCATGGACAACGTTTTCAGACAAGGGAGACAATTCAGAAAGCAGTGCGTCAGTGTCTTCGTGGCTGGAACGGAATTTTCAAATTCCTAGAACGCTGGGAAGTGGCGATTATGTGGAAAAATAAAGAAAGGTCTGTAGATTGAGATGGTGTATTTGGTTTGTCAATAATAAAGCATGTTACTTTAAAAAAATTGTTGCTTATGACTTTCAGTATGACCCTCGTATGTAATGAGCATGGGGAGGGGGCTGGAGCTGGTTCAGGATCACATCCAGTAATGGGTTTTGATATTACTTGTATTTCCCCTTTTAATAGTTCTGTGAAACAATAAATTTGATAGATTCAGTGCTTGTAAATTGATTACCAGATGTGTAAATAGTAGTAATATAGAGTCATTAAGGACTTTGTTTTTATAGCAATGTGACTTTCAGATGCAAGTTGTTCATAATTATCACTTTCATGATGATTCATTGCTTGTTTTTATAAAGTCTGTCTTGTTTGTTCCTTTTGTTTTATTTAATAATGCTTTTTATTGTCTGCACTTCTTATAGGAGCAACTGAACTTGCTGTTACTCCAACTTTGTATTTGGGATGTGCAGGTTTCTTATCTTAAGTATAATAAGAGGTTGTATTGTCAGGATCATGTGGAAATGCCAGTAGTTCTCTTGTCAGAGAAATATAATTTTCCTCTTCAGTATTTAATAGGAATATACTGAGCAAGTTGGTTCAGGTTCTTTTATTCAGGAGGTGTCCAATTCAAAACTTGGCTGGGACACCAACTATCCTGACTGAGGTTTTTGAAGTCTCACTCTGTCCCTCTTGACACGCATTTTGGAATAATAATTTGAAACAGACTGTGACTTCTTCTTCCACATCCTTTCAAATTCATTATCCATTAATCACTCCATCATTTACCACTACACAGTCTCAGCTACTGATAGTGTCACTAAATAAACCTTAAATAATTAAATTGATGAAAATATGTACAGAATATCACATCACAGCGTTGCAGTTGTGAAAAGTGAGAATCTGGTAGCTGAGACCAGGGACAGTTCAGGAACCCAGAGGACGGGGAACGTCTACCATTGGAAGCTGCTACCAAGCAACAGCAAAAGAAGACTGAGAAAAATCTATGTGTGCTGTAGTTACAGTAATCTTTGGAGTGTGTACGTCACTGAAATTATCATAGTTATTTATAGTTACGATTTTATGTATGTCCAGTAAATCCAAAACCCATCTATAGTTGCACTTACCATGCGACAATACATACCAGATTTTCAATGCCATATGAAACCATTGTGAAGACACACTGTTGCTATTGTCACTGGATCTGATTAATTTCCTATAGGTGGACATGGAGCTGAAATTCCTGCCAGGTATTACAACACCATCTGCATTCATCAACCAAACATCATTCCTCTCATTAAGTTTGGAGGCGTCTTCAGTAGATGACAGTCTTGTCAAAAGTGTACCGGTATGTATGAAGTTAGGCAAGAATCAAATTACAGTTTCACAAAAATTCAGGTAAAATCATTTATTATACACATTCAGGCAGATGGGCTGACAGACATAGAGGGAGAGGGATTTTACATTTCTGAAGGGACAATTTAAAATGAGCATAAAATTAAAGAAGCAATAATTTATGTAGGTATTGAAATTAAATGCATTAAATTAATACTGTATTGCATTAAAAATGTAATGTAGTTCACTTCTTCCACATGTCCAGTAAAGTAAATTTAAACTATGCCTCTAACAGGCAACTCTCCGTTTCTTAAAATGGCGACTGACTGTTTCAGGCTCTTTCTTTGATCAGGGAACATGCCACATGATGCATAACACTTTTTGCTGTCTCATCTGTTATTAAGAAGTGTTCAATGTTGCAGTGCAATTCATAATCTGGCAGCCAGTGCAGCATATGGTTCCTTATTTCCATCTAGTTAAGGTAGAATGTCCATTTATTCTTGAAACGGTAACATTTTTCCTTGTCTTTGGTCCACTCATTTTGATGAAAAATGAATCACAACCAGAAACTCCACTAAAATTGTTCGTCAGTTCAATCAGCAGTAGATTCAAAATCAACACTAAGCATGTCGAACTTATAACTCGCATCACAACTCATTCATCATTACCCACACATGGCCATGGTGGGAAACATGTCTCCGCTCTGCTGGCACAACTTTGGAAGCCATAGAATAGTAAGGAAGAGTACACATGAAGACAATAGATGAGGTAGAAACCTACAACTAAAAATAAATTCCCCCCCCCCATCTGTTTTCCAACTGAAAGTACGATTACTTAAAATGACAGCAACAGGCCAGTTTATGCACTGTTTGAATGCATAATCAAGAAATTTGTTAGAAAGAATGAAAGTATAATGCAGGAACATTTGATTGTTCATATGGAAGTTTTGGTAGGACAAATAAAACTTGCATAGACTCAAGGAAACATAGATTCAAGTAAGGTTAAGGGTCGAGGGTTCACTGCATATATAGTCCAAAACCCTGTTCGGAATTGTAACTATTGTCCACATTTTACTGTACTGATGTGTGTTGGAGAACTCCCCGAGAGTCCCACAATGAAAGGTAAATAACGAGTATAGTAAGGAGGCTGGAAGCTCTAGAGCCCTGCATTCATAATGTGCTGATTGATGTTCTTACAATGTGTGCAACTTACTGACACACACATGTTTCCCATGTGTACAAGAGGCAAGCATTAGATAAGAAAGAAGAAGTGTCCTGGTGTGCCTGTCAGGAATCTTGTACATTGCAGTCGTACCTGTATGGCTCAGTCCTGTCACTGGCGACCATCTCTGTGTTCCTGCGCGTTGGCTTCCTGCTCAAACTGATGCTGATGTTAGCTGTCACAACATTCCACTTGGCTCTATACAGTGGCCTGCAGCTAGCTCACAGCTACTACTCAAAGTGGCACAATGGCTTCGAAGGGCTGCCCCATCAGTTCATGACAGCACTGCTCCTTGCCATAATGGTAACACTCCTCCACGTGCTGGACCGCCAGATTGAGTTTACCTCTCGGACAGATTTCCTGTGGAAAGCCAAGTTGAAGGTTGAGCAGGAGGAGGTGGAGACAATGAGGGGTATAAACAAGATCCTGCTTGAAAATATTCTGCCTGCACATGTAGCAGAACACTTCCTGGACAAGAGGAACTCTCAGGTACAGTTCTGCTTGAGTATGGAAGGGAGGTCACTAGAAATCTGCCCAAGAATGGTTACAGGATATAATATTTGGCCAGTCACACAAATTTGCCATTAGTACTGAGATACATACCCCATAGAGTCATGCCTTTCTTCAGCACCTGCCCCTTGAGAACAGCAGCGAGATGGACCATACAGATGTTATTCAAACATAGCATCTAATGGTGCATCACATGCGGTGGGTTTGTATTGAACCTGTTGCTTGTGTCCTCATGGAACTATCATCCCTGCTGTGTGTCCCACTTCATTGGGACAGGTACCTGGTTACATGCTTACAGCTCTGTAAAACTGATCATAGTTCAGAATTCGATCTTCCCTTCATTTTGTTATGTCAGTGAAATCTTTTATATACTCTCTGTGGTACAGGTGTTTATTTCCAGAGCATTAGATACAACTTGAAACTCAAGAAACGTTCTGTTCTTATGAAACCACAGAGTTCAAAGTCATTAGCAACTAATCTGAACTGATTCAGTCTAGTTCCTATCCTTACAGAATACTGTATTTATTCATGTATAGGCCGCAGCACAATTTTCAGACAGAAATTATAGAAAAAATAATTTTCTTGGAATATTATTTCAGGAGTATTACACCCTGTATTACTAATTATGAATATAATTTTTTTTTAAATGAAGCGTGATTTCGAATATAAGCCGCACCCCAGTTTCCTCTTGAATTTTTGGCAAAAAATGTGCAGCCTATACATGCGTAAATACGGTACTTTCCCAAAATTCATCTTAAAATTGTCTTCTTATACACTGAGGTCTTTCTTGTTTTCAAGCTTAAATATTGTGCAATTTTTTCCTCTATATACATGTATGCTGAATATGTCACCCATCTCACCCTTCCTAACATATTCACAGAAGAGTAACTGCTTCATTAAGGCTTTATTATACTTCACTAAATGAAAGGAGGATCTCAGTTTTGATTGCTATGCTCTCTTACAATGCCACAAGAAAATGTTACCTTAGAATTGAACAACTCAAATTTGCAGTGGTCAGATTCACATGAGTGAAAAGTAGATTTTTTCATCTCTATATTTCTTATAGCAATCAAATTTTATCATCACATTGTACAGGAAATTTTTTAACAAATTACACTGAATAGGAAAATCTCAGTCTCAGTTTGGTACTGTTTTGTCATTATAATATTGTGGTTAGAGGCATCAGAATGGTCTTGTGACTGTGTTGTTCATTGCGTTATCGTTTCGAGACTCCTAAGAAGAACTTGGCGCAGTAACTAGAAGAACAGAGGAGATGTACAGGAAGGAATAGTACAAATTATGAAGTCATGCAATATATAATTGGCATCGTTTTCTGTCGTATTACTCATATACACACTTCCTGTTTTCTCAACCATGCTAAATCCATTGCTTTTAAATGTTATTATTTTTACCTCCCCAACAACTCGTGCACAGTTTAATTAACATGTTTTTCATGTATACGGATTTATGTATGCACTGCTTTAGTGGCAAGTATCTTGCATGTTGCTCAGAAAGTGATTTAATACATTGTGCAATATTGTGATAACTTTACCTTTTTCCTGTAATCAAATGATTGTCTTGAACATAGAAGTTATGTTACTGCTAGCAGCTTCCACAGTGATCTGTGTTCACAGGAACTGTACCATGAGCGGTACAGTTGTATTGCTGTCATGTTTGCATCCATCCCTAATTACAAGGAGTTCTATGATGAAAATGATGTTAACAAGCAGGGACTGGAGTGTCTTCGCCTGCTTAATGAGATCATCTGTGACTTTGACAAGGTGAAGATTCATTGTGAACTTTAGGTTTAACTTTGCATCATCATCTCATCTGTTCTATAATGACAGTGTTGGAGCTGATGTTTTCTATTTGTAGAAAAATTATGCATTCTTTTCATTAAATCATCCCCACATGTAATTCATTTCTGGCTCTCCCTCCATGATGTTGCCAGATCTGAAACTCAGTATATATCAGTAAGTACCTACAAAAATACAGATATTGAAAGTTGGTATGAATGTGAATCATGGATGTTATTTAGACATTATGTTACATTTCTCTACAATATTTGGAAAGGAGGAAAAGAATAGGAGCTGTGAGAATGCCAGATGGGAGGCAGTTCTCACTAAAAGGGTCGTGGGGAGTTGAGCGCACAGATGGTACATGGTTTTGGAAGGAGTAGCAAGACAGCAAATCTAGTTCCCAGTACACCAATCCAAAAGGTCCTGGATGTGCTGGGCATAGGTGCATTAGGATGTCACATATGTTTAATTGTTCTTTTCTTATTTGGTTTTTAAATGTGGCCAAATATCATACAGCCTGCAGTTATCCTCAGGAACCTCATTTCATCTCACCACGTGTTTTCTTTGTTTTGTTGCAGTTCAGTATTCTGATCTGTATACTGTCATAGTAATAACAACTTTATAAAACTCTCTGTGTTCAAATCTTCTCCTAAAGAAAAGAGGTAGAGCTATCCTTGTAACAAGCTGTGCAGGTCCATAGGGTTGTGAGGCATTGAGGCTCCTACATTTTCTAGAAAATCAGCACTCAGATGTCATTGATGTTGTCAGCTTTATGTGCCGGCTGGCCACCCTTTACCTCCAGGAATATCCCTGGTACTCATTTCTGTTAGAGGCTGAGTCAACCCCAGGGCCATAGTGAGCCTGGAAGAATTATGTCAATTGAGAAATCCCATGGCCTTGTCGAAAATTAAACCCATGACCTTCCATCTTGTAGCATAGTACCTTAATCAGTCATTTCTTTTAACTGTTCATTAATCATACTGAGTTATTAAAATTCAGTTTAGAATATAAAAAAGAACTATGTACCTACTGTAGCTGTCCTCCAACTTACATGGTTTCTGTCCTGGCAGATTTCATGTTGATATATTTTCCTATGATATTTTAGCTTTATCTTCTAGTGAGAGGAAGAAATGTTGAAATTATCGTTTTTATATGAAAGAAGAATAAATTGGAAACAATTTGTGTGGTTGTGGCCTTGTCACATACATGGAGGATCTGAGTAGAACCATGAAACCCTCAGTCAGAGTGGCCAGTAGCCTGGCCAAGAGTCAAACAGGGGAACTTCAGAATATGTCTAAGAGCATTACCAACCACTACACCATCTCCTCAGTTGCAGTGAATGAGGAATGAGTTTTGAAAACGCCAAATGCATTTCCACTTTTCAAAATGTAGAACTAAAGAAGTTTTCTGTCATGCTTTTTTTCTTCTTTCAAAACAAAATCCCAAGACTAATAACATGATTATTTTCACTTGGTATGGCTGCACCTCTAGGACAGTACCTTGAAATGTGCTACAACCCCCTCCCTTCACACCATTCCTTACTTACCTATAACAATCTTTCTGTCCCATTCAACAATACAATATATGACCTGTGCAGCTGGAAAATCATCGGTAAACAATTTAGAACTTTATCATTGAGACCTAAATTTTTTACATTCTTGCCTCTTAAATGAATTTCTGCTCAACTGTCCTACCAGTTTACCTCCATATTTTGCTTTTAGTTGTTGCTGAAACCAAAGTTCAGTGGAATTGAGAAGATCAAAACAATTGGGAGTACATATATGCTGGCTTCAGGACTACGACCAGGAAAAGAAGGCGGAACAGGCGTGAGTTGTATAACTTTCTAATTGGCAGTGTGAATATAGGGTTTGTGAAATTCGAGGTTTTCAGAGCAGTGGCTATTTAGATTATGGTTTTGTGTCCCCAACTCCTACAGTGCTGCCATCATAACTTGCAGCATCAATGCTTTCTGGTTGTGCCTCCTGTTTATAAGATTTCCGTCACAAAGTTGGTACTATCGCAGAACAACACCACACATATACCCATTCCAGATGCCAAATTTCAACCTGCAATCCCAGCATTAAATGAAGCTACCCATACTGTTAAATTACTGTAGGACACTTAGAATATGGTTTCCTGTATGTTTTATATTATACATTATAAAGGCATCTAACTTTTGCATGCTTGGTATAAATTTGGTGACCCTAAATGCTATGATCTGCCCTCTTCTCAGCTCCTAGTCCTGTAGACACTGATAAAACACTCTCATCTGATTTCATTCTTCATTTCTTGCTTTCGAAGGCCAAACCTGCGGTAAGTATGCATTATGAATAGATTGTGTAATGTGATGTGCAACTGATGGTCACATAATTCCAGAAGTGTACAGTTTATACGTGTTTTAAGTGTTTATTATTGTGTAGGCCTATGTATTTGGTGTTGTTTTATTTCTGCTGCATAGTGTGTAGGTCATTGGTTATTCTTGTATGTCTTGTATGTCTTATGGGCATTTTCAATGATATGCCTGTTCAGTATCTGATGACTGTACTAAGTTTTGAATTTTTTAGATGCATATTGGTCCTGTATACATGAAGAGGAAATTGAATTCTGCCTTATCACAATAGAAAGCATTCATAACATAATACAGAGCATATTGTCATGCGGTGACTGTAGGCAGGGTATGGATTGATGAATGGCTTTATTGACCACTTATACACACCAATCAGAACTGCAAGTAACTACGGCTCTACTGCTGAGCTCTACACTTTAAAAATCACTGCTGCAAACATTAAGTCTTCTCAAGCCTGCAGTGTTTTCAACTGCCATTTCCTGGTAACAGATGTTAACAGTGGAGATTCTTCAGCTTCCCGCTCTCAGTTTCTTCCTCTCTGGTGAATATCCCACAATTCAACTCTCTCAATTCCCCTCAACTGGTCTGGGGTCCTCATTAATTAGACTCAGGGTGGACCCAACAGAAGAACCGCCTCCAACAGTTTTGTGTGGTTGCCTAGCAATAGCTTTGATATCGACATGTTTACTGGCTGTTACCAAGTAACGCCATGCTCCTTCTCACTATCATCACATAGCAATGGTAGTTTTAACATTTAACTTCCCTTTCAAATATATTTTCAAGCACTGCCCCTTCTCTTCCTACATTTGGGTGCATATCAGTAAACAGCCCCTGTTGATTGAATGGAAGCAGGAATCTTAACAAAGCAGGGCACTACAAGTGGAAGGTGATCAACAAATAATAAATGGAAAATACGTTTAATTAAATGAATAATATATGAGGTACGACATTCTTTGTTTTGTCAGTCATATCACCAGTGAGTTCATGGATATTACTGTTTGTTTCACCCATCAGCTGCTCCCACTTTGACACCGCTCTGGGTGCCATAGTGACTGGAATCAACTTACCGTCAGAACTGTGATCTGTGTTTTCATAGACATCTCTAACTGACTGGCCCATTGGTTAGCTTCACTTGAATACTTCTTGGCGGGGTGGAGCTTGAGCCTCTTCTGTCTCATCACCTTCCTTCTCAGCTCTTTTACTAGAGTTCTCCTCAGTTAACTTCGATTTGTTGTCAAGTACTTAATATTGTCTTTGTCCAAGCATTGCCTTTTAACATTGTGATACTGTGTCCTTATGTTGTGAGAGTAGATAAACACTGTCATAACTGTTTGCTTCCTGTCTCAGTGAAGCCTAGTGTTTGCTGTGTCTCACAGCTGAAGTTTTTCACATAATGTGCCCACTCTTTCCATTATTAGAATGGCAGAACTGCTGTGTACAAAGGTCACACTTATGTTTATGGTAATGGCCGTGCCATAGCTCATGCGGTTAGTTGCCGGCTTCTGATCATGGCAGCCCAGGTTTGAGCTCCACATTCATGATAATCTATCATCAGGGACTGGTACAGTAGGCAAATTAGTGCCAGACATGATAGCAGCCCCAGAGCAAGTAGTGGTCAAAATCTATGGATGTTCCGCATGCAATTGTTATGAAAGTTTAAGGCCCTTTTCAGAGCTAAGTATAAAATCATACTAAATCACATGTGAAAGTAATGAAACTTAGCCTGAAAAAAAAAATGTATATAAATTGAGTGCATATATACAGATTTTATATTTTCAAAACTTTGCATGGGGATGAGTGGACTAATTCATAACAGCCCAGTTCGAAGCTTATGGCTTTAAAAGTGCAATGAATACAGTTTACATTCTGAATTATGGATATGTCAGGGTGTTTGAAAACCAAGGCCATTAGCCAGTATACTGGGGGTTTAAATGTCATCTCTTAGAGGTTAATACATAGGTGAGTCAATAGGTAAGTTACAAATTGATGTGGGGTACTACATGTTTGAATAAGGTACTTGAGGCTATCGCCACTAGATGGCAGCATTAGTCTGGTGGAAACTGATGACATTCGACACGAGACAATCAATGTTTACAAAAGCGAAACAGCAGTTGCAAGATGGCGGCGCCTCTGAGTGAGTGTACAACCCTCGAGCAGCGCTCCATTATGTGATTTTTGTGGGCAAAAGTTATGAAATCAAAGAATATTCATAAAGGAATGCTTCCCATCTGTGGTGAGAAATGCCTGTCATGTCAAGCTATTTAAAATTGGGTGCAGAAGTTCTCTGAAGGGCAGACACGTATCGAAGACAAACACCGCTTCAGCCGGCCACCAGAGATTGCCACAGACTTGAATGTGCAACGGGTTGAAGACTTAATCGGAGCAGACAGAAGGGTAACTGTAGACACTGTAGCCACTGCTGTTACTTGTTCACATGGCATGGCCTACCTCATAATGCATGACAGGTTAGGTTTTCACAAAGTCTGTGCACGATGGGTGCCACAAATGCTGACCCCACAACACAAAATGCAAAGAATGGGTCTGGCATTACAGCATCTCAATCACTACCATGATGAAGGACATGATATGCTAGCCCTAATTGTCACAGGTGATGAGCCTTGGGTTCATCATTACCAGCTCAGACCAAAGCTTGCATCAATGCAGTGGAAACATCCTGCATCGCCTGCCAAAAAAAAGTTTAAGGTGACACCATCCTCCAGTAAAGTGATGCTCGCAGTCTTCTGGGATCTCGAAGGTATACTGCTCACCACATTCCAGCCTCAAGGAGAAACCGTAAATGCCAACTCCTACTGTAACATCCTCAGGAAACTTTGTAAGGCCATTCAATGGAAGTGACCAGGACTCCTCACCAAAGGCATGTTGCTCTTGCATGACAACGCACGTCCCCATGCAGCCAGCAAGACAAATGAGATGCTGTGAAATTTCAAGTGAGAAGTCCTCAAGCATTTTTAAAATCAATTCTCTTATTTGTTTAAGTTCTATATCCATTTGTAACTTATTGACTTACCCTCATAAAATCCACAGTGACTTCATTTTTATGTTTTTATTTACATTTCTCTGAAATACCTGATTTCCTGAAATGTCAGAACATGTGTAGTCACATGCATTTTTTCTGCAGCACAGTCATCCTACATTTTTTATTATAATGAAATGTAATATACCCTTATTGTGAATGGATCTATGATATAAATAATGTGGAGTTTGTTGCAGTCTGACAAATGTAAATGCATTTCTTGCAGGATGCCAGCAGACAACAGGAACATAACGTCCTTATTTTGGTTGACTTTGCTGTTGCTCTTATGACCATCCTTGACCAGATCAACAGGGAGTCCTTCCAGAGATTTAAACTCAGAATGGGTGAGGCAGTGTTTCATTTCATGTACCATTTTATGTACACTGTCACCAATTTCCACACTTTACAAATTGCTGCAATAGTATTTTCAGTTTACTATGTCTTTACCGGTCATTTCCTGGTAATGGCTTCTAACAGCAGGGATTCTTTAACTGTGCTGGCTAAGTTTTCTGTTCACAGACACCCTTACAACGCTGAACTCTTGCTCCACTTGTCCTCATAACATTTTGAATATGGACTGCATAGAAAACACCATTCATTGTTGTACTCCAATCTTTTTGTTGCGAAGATATTTGTTTGTGAAGACGTTACCTACTAATGATTCTACATGCTACAATATATAGAAGCGTCAGTAAACACAGAATTCCTGGGTTTACAGGCAGATAACCATTTAAACTGGAAAAATCTTTGATAATTTTGGTGCTAAGTTACATGGAGCATTTTATGCAGTTACATATCAGCCAAACTAACACTCTCAAATCAATTTATTTTGTCTATTATAATTCTATAATTGAAATATGAAATATTCTTCTGGTGAAATTCAACTAACAGCAAAAAATATTGTTTACTTCACAAACAAAAATTGTTAGAATCTTGGTGGGTAACAACCCTAGAAATTTGTATAGAGGCCTGTTTAAGAGATTAAAAATCTTACCTCTTTCATGTGACTGCATATTTTCGTTAATGAACTTCATTATAAATAACCAAGAAGAGTCTCAGTCTAATTTAGCTATACCCAGTGTTAACACAAGAAACAAACACCATGCTCGTAAACCATTTGCCAGCCCCATAATTTTTCAGAAAAGCTGGTATCAAAATTTTAAACAGTATACCATCATTCTCAAAAGTCTTATGAATTAAAGGACGCAGCTTAAAAGTAGCATTCTGTTGATGAATTTCTATTATGTAAAAATGACCTGTGATCTGCCAAGGGTTTTTATAAGCAGCATAAGTGGAAAGTATTGATGTATAAGTATCTATTTGAAACATCTGAATATGTTATATGAACCCTTTGTGTAAAGCTTCAGTTTCACTGTATATATATATGTCCTGTGTGGGTTTTTTTTGGGGGGGGGGGCTTATTCCTCATCCTGTGATCATTTTTACCTAATCTGGATCCATGGAATATAATATGTGTGGATGAAATGGGCACAAACCTCCAAAGTCATTTCCTGAATGCAATTTAATACCCCATTAAAATACTGGCATTGATCAGAGGATAAAAGAACAAGTTAGTGCCTATATATTTATCTATTAATAAAAATAGGCAAATATAAACATATGTTATAAACACATATGAGTATATGTTCATTTGTTATGCTTGAAAGTTAGCAATTTAATTTTAAATTAGCAGGACTGATTTTTTAATAAATCTTAGGAAATGGTTCTGGTTGAGTGAGTAACCGAGGGCTGTGACATACTTAAAGATTGGATGCGCTATAGCTCAGGTGGTTAGTCACTGGCTTCCCACTGTGGCGGCCTGGGTTCAAGCCTGGGTCTGGTCAAGTGGGATTTGTGGTGGACAAAGCGGCGCGGGGGGGAGGTTTTCTCAAAGTACTTCGGTTTCCCCTGCCAATCTTCATTCCACCAAATTCTCCAGCATCATAATCACCCGGGGCAGGTACAATAGGCCCCTCAGCAGCCAACATACGAGTGGACCCAGGTGGACTCCAACCCCCAATATGCAAATTAAATATTTTTTCCTTTACTTAAAAATTAGTGTCTTGTAGTACTGAAAATAGGAATAAAGGAGCAGTCAGGTGTCATATTTATTTACATAATAGTTTGTTAATTGAACGTTTGTAAAATGAGGAATTAGTGTAATAGTGTATTAACTTTAGCTAAGAAGACTTCAATAGAAAACATGACAGAAGGTTGTGAGTAGGACAGATTGCAAAATCCCAGGCAAGGTAACTGGAATGTAAAGATGTACTAGTGCACTGAATGAACAATATTTTTCAATCTGAAAGAATCTAGTGAGTCAAAGAGAAAAGTGATTCAGGTATTAAGTGTATACAGGGTTAACGATGTTGGGCAGACTTAATGAATACAGCTGAGCCCTTGTTATCTGAGCCTAATTTTTGTGACTATGACATTGCTGTTGGAAAGATGAAAGGCTGCAAATTGGCAGATTCAGAAATGGGTGTTGGTGCTTATCACCTTTAGAGAATTGCTGTGTTGCAGTTGGATATGATGGCAATGAAGGAGTGATTATGTTGCTATGTGTTATAGGTTTGAACCATGGACCAGTGATTGCTGGAGTAGTAGGTGCTCAGAAGCCTCAATATGATATATGGGGCAACACAGTCAATGTTGCTTCACGGATGGACAGCTGTGGCATAATGGGGCGCCTCCAGGTTAGTGTCCATTAACTGGCCAATGGACTGGTGCATATCTACTTAATTTGCTATGTATTTATTTCTTGTTTGAGTTCCACAGTATTTCAGCCTTCATTTACTCCTACTAAATGATCAGAATTTATATATGAGGTCTGTGTAAAGGATTGAGTTATTTAAAATGTAAATATTTATTGAATTCAATAAGACAGTAGCAAATAAATCATGACTTGCAAATAAAAATGTAGCATTTTTATGTGTACAGTGGAACCTCACTTAACGACCATAATGCGTTCCAGATTCTTACTTGTAATGCGAAACACTTGTTAAGCGAAACATTTTTTCCCGTATAATTTAATGTAAAATACGATAATGCATTCCATGCCGAAAAAATTATTAAAAAAAATGTATGTATAACGTTTATTCAAAGAAAATTATATATACATTGTTAAGGAGCGTGAATCATCTTCATCTTTTCTTCTGTGCGGAATGAACCAACCTGGAATGCGAATTCGATTTGCAGAAAAAAAATCAAAATAATTAGTTTATTATTTATGATACATATCTAATTCTTTTTTACTAGAAAGCTGTCTAGAGACATTTATTTTTGCCGACGCTTCAAAATTTGGTGAAAATGAGACACAGCATTATCATTAAATAAATTTGTAGCGCGCATAGCCACTGCCTTATTAGGGTGATGCTTCTCAATGTACGATGCAACAGTTTCCCATGCTTTCAGCATTTCTCTTATTGCGCCAGAAGATTGTTGCTTTGCTGTTACCTCCTCCTCCTCTGACAAACTCTCCTCCACAACTTCTTGCTGTGAAACACAATGCAACTCCAAANCCATGATCTTGGCCAAAGACACAATCTCGTTGACTACAGGCTTCACGGGTACTATCTCAGACCCCTCAAAGTCACATTTGACAACGCTGTCCGGCCAAAGCTTCTTCCAAGCAGAAGTGAGGGTTCTCTTGGTAACTCCTTCCCATGCCTTTTCGATCATCGTATTTTCAAAACTCTCTGAGAGTGAGATTGGTTCCTTCAGTCACCTCAAAACAACGCCCGAAGAGTGCTTTAGTGTACAGCTTCTTAAAGTTAGAAATAACCTGCTGGTCCATAGGCTGGAGTAACGGAGTGGTGTTGGGAGGCAGAAACTGGATCTTGATGAATTTAAATTCTTCAAGGAGGTCATCTTGTAGGTCTGGAGGATGGGCAGGAGCGTTGTCCATAACAAGCAAGACATGGAGTGGCAGATTCATCTCAAGCAAATATTTTTTCACAGAAGGACCAAACACTTCATTGATCCAATCAGTAAAAAGGTCACGTGTCACCCAAGCCTTGTTGTTGGACCTCCACATCACATTTAGCCTGCTCTTCTGGACTTTACACTTCTTGAAGGCTTGTGGAGTTTCTGAATGGTAAACAAGTGATAGTGGGCTCTTGGCTCTGTGCATCTGTTTGAGCCATTCTCACACTTTGCATTTTGAGCTTATTGTTTGCAAATGTAGCATAGTGTCAATGAAGTCAAGTGCTCAAATTCTGTTGTGCCTCATACCCTAATGTGAATGTGTTTTGATGTGCTTTCTCCAAATTTCCTTTGCTGCCTGCATTTTCTCTGACATGACCTCTTCAATCTATGTGATTCAGGTTACAGAAGGCACAGCGAAAATTCTGATGGCGTCGGGATACGAGTGTGAATGCAGGGGTCCAACATACGTCAAAGGTAAAGGCACACTTACCACATACTTTGTAAAGACGCCCTTTGATGAGAAGTAGTGAGCACTGAGGATCAGCAGCAGCCCCATGCCTGCAGCTTGGCTCATCATGCATCTCGATGGATATGAAGAAACTTGTTTTCATTTTATTGCCGATCCTTTGGAGTTTGGAAAACTTCAATAGTGGGATAAGAAAATTTCTAAAAAAGGCCTCAGTTTCAGGCAACGTATTATTTTTCATTAGGGGTTACCTATTGGATTCCTTATTGCCAGGGCTCGAAATTTAAGCACAGAATTTCTTCAGTTAATTTAAACATCCCATAACAATTATATTTTTACAGAGTGATGGTGAATTTGCAATCTCACTGCTGTCTTTTTTTGTGGAGGATATTGTTTGTATATGTTTGGAAGAAATTCATTTTTGGGCCCTGGACGATAATGAGACAACTGTCACTCAGCTGAAGTCAAAATGGAATAAAGCTGGGTGTAAGCAGTGATCTGTAGTTGACATTTACATTTTATTGAAATGCATGTTTTAATCTACATCCTTATAAACCTACATTGGAATACATTTTCAGAATTAATGGTGGATTTTGTGTTATAATGAAGAACTGTTATTGAAAACAGATGAGGCATGAAACATGACAGTAAACTGGGGACATGTGAATTCTTAAGATGATTCTTTTTTATTCCCACCTTCATTTGGAACACAAACATGTGCACTCACTGTGTAAGTTGTGTGAGGACAGCTTTCTGTATCACACGCAGCACAAAATGAAGATAAATTCTTACCTTTATTTGAGTCCCTGGAAGTACATAAATTTACTCCTATGGTACATTATTCATTTGGGAGTGAATGATTGAAGTAACTGGTACTTCTGTCGTATTCACACTATGGCTCCATTATGATTCTCACAGAGAAATACATTTTCATTCTGTTTGCAACTTATTTTCAATAAAAAAGTAATAATTGATAATAAATTACCTTGGAACATAAATTTTCCTTGGTCCCTGCCTTCTGCTTTCCATAGAAGTGTCTTTAATCATATCGAAAGCTCAGCATCACATTTTTGTTAGGTCTGTACTCACTGTAATTTTAGAGAGCAATTATTTCTTCTAACTAGATGAATCTGTGTAACAGAGGAAACTAATTTCATAAATACTTAAAACTTAGATATGAAAACATCTACCTGTCACAAGTGAAATTTGATGAAAAAAAATTGAATATGCCAACTAGCCAAAAAGGTTATACGTCACATTTAATTCATCTCACAGGGTGGTAGGTAAGTGACCAAACCTTTCCCAACTGTGTGGATCATGTTCAGCTGATTAAAGCACTTGTAATGTTTTTAAAAGTACATTGCCAACATTTAATCTAGGAATTAACAGTAATACTTATAAATCTGAAAACCCTCCACTGTTAGGTCACCTGGACTGAAACACCAAATTGCGTTCTTCTGATACACATGGGATGAAGTTAAATTTGTGCACAAGCTCGCCATAATGTTTGTTTTTTGTCATTAAATGAAAAGTAGAAAATGCTACAAACATATGTCCTGAGATGCTTAGATTTCAAGACACATGCCACTGTCAACTGGGGTAACATAGGTCTTAGATATTCACCCAGGTCCTGTTGTAAAGGAACAAGACAGTCACAGCTGGAAGTTCATTGCATGCCTCAATAATCCAAAATACATTTGCATGGTGTGATGCTCGTGCAAGGCAGTGTCTTTAGCATTGTCTGACAAAAGCACATGTCAGGCTGAGTGGAGTGTGTTCTCACAGTTTGGAAGGTGCCTTGGACGTCAGAATTTACAGTTTTCATGACAAACGTTTGTTCAAGTTAAGTACATAAATATGCTACATAACTTGTTCAGAAACAAACTTGCTTGTTAGGGTAGTTAGGTATACAAAAAAAAAAGCCTGTAGTCCACGAATGAACTATACAGAGTGACCATGGCTTGTCCACGAAGTTATTGCCAACTTCTGGCAGTGTTAAACTAATCACAGTATTTGATCAAACACAGCACTATGAAGATATATGGTGGAGTGAGTAGATGGAGGGGAGCGGTCAGCTGCACCACTGGTACTGCCAGTCTAGACAGTGGTTGAAAGAAAGCCCCTACCAGAAACTGAATCATGATTCTTCAGCCACTTGCTGTCAGGTGGATGTGGCAGGCTTCCCTAAGCACCATAGCAGTGAATCCTTGAGTCTCAAACAGCAGCATATCTCATAACCAGATGAATACTTCCATTAATGGGGAAAGTCTGCAAAATTGCATTCAGGAATGTCACATGGGCCAAGTCCCAAAACCAGCATTTTGTGCTTAGCTAGGACATGCTTTAGGGTCCCAGAGCACAGCACTGCTCATCTCTTACATGCACAAAACGACCTCACAGTGCGAACGATGTGAATACCTGCATGTTTAGAATCCAAAATGAACTAATAAATGTCAATGATATTTGATATCTGCAGTAACATTTGGGGGATGGGGTGAATTTAATATTGCTCCAGTACTTCATTGTTTTAAGAAATGAACCATTTTACAGAATTTGTTACATACCCCATCAAGTTGTAACTTATTTCAAGCCATTTTCAATCTGTAAAGGAGACTGTTTATGATGGATCGTTTGTATGTATTATTCATGGGATGTGGCGTTAAGCGTGGAAGCATAGTCAGGTAATGTTATAGAAGCTCATACTACAAGAATTTATTAGATTTACGTTGAATTCTCAACAGGTGTTACACTAATATTGTGTTAAAGAACGGAGCTCACTGTACTGAATACACTGTTAATTAAATTTAAGATACAGGACCCCAATTTTTTCTGTTTTCTTTCAACATATTATCTGTGTTCTCTGGCTGCTTCGAAACAAGCCAAAGAATATTATCCAAATACGTGTGAGTGACTAACCCCAGCCCTGTGCATTTATTTCATGTACTGCAATTTACTGGGACTTAGATCACAGAAGTATCTTGCCCTGAAAAGTAACAATTGTTTTAGCATAAGAACATAAGGGAGGGTTTGTCTCACTGCAAGAATGTCCACTGGCTTCACTCTATGAGCCAATCCCTTGCTACTCCCATAAGAACTGGCCAGAGGGTGATGTAAACTTCCAGGCAGGAATTCTACAGTACTTGAAAATGAAACTGTCCTACCCCACAAGCAGAGCAAGAAGTTACTATACCCAACTAAATTATATTGTTAATTTCGTGGGCAAGACAAAACAAATTGTGAACCAAACGCGGCTGGCTGGCAGAATGAGCAATTCCTTTGTCTGAAATGACGTCCTCAGGAGTGACTGACTTGGGCTGAAACCAGCAGCACCTGAGGAGCCATATTTCCTCCAGCAGTTCATGCATTATTTGAACCAAGCACCATAAAATGAATGCATAATGTGGACTTCGTGTCTCTCCATCATGTTTAGTCTGCAAAACTTATATGTCGATCATTGGAGTCAATTAGGGATGGGGAGGTTTTTAATCAAATTGCAAAAACATTTCAAAACCCTGACAGTGTCAGTCAGAACCTTGAAAACTTGCAGTATAATGGCACCAGTCACAGAAATCTGGAAGCTGGTGTTGTGACGGTGGGCAGGTTTTACACAAAAGTCTGAGACACGATTATGAAGACTTCATAGAGTCAGGCACGCGTTGCAAGGATTCACGCGAGTCCTTTGTCATCAGTGGAGAAAACACCAAATGACAGGTGATACACAACTATTAAAATAACGATATATCCACATATCGGTGATAGTGTCTTATTTTATTGAAATTATCCAAGAAGAGAAGAGTAAATATTGCTGGTTGCTGTGAGATCCTTATCCAAGAGACTGTTTTACTAGAGACAAACGAACCCACTGTGTAACCTCTCAGCTCATCAAAATATGTGCAGATATTTTCAGATCGTTTCTATTGTGCCTTCTGTCCTATGACATATTTCATTCTCACAGATCATTATGAATGCTGTAAGAGCCAAGATAGCTCAGGTGAGGTTCGGCTCCCAGCAAGGGCAAGAAGTTTCTCTCTACACCACAGCTTCCAGACCGGTTCTGGGGCCACCAGCCTCCTATCCAATCTGTAGTAGGGGCCCTTTTCCAGTGGTAAAGCAGAAGAGGCGTGAAGCTGATGACTCACTTCCTTGGTGGAGCTATACCTCCAGTCCTCCATACATCTTCATGGTATAGAGCTTAATTCATAAAGCATGGGGAAACTTTACCTTTATCTATCCTGTTGTGTTGTAAGGTCGAGGTGCAGAAGCTGTGATTCAGTTTTATTGCCTCATTCTACCCGTACCTATTTCAGTCGCATGGACAGTCATGGTGCGGCTGGAAGGATTAGGTAAATTAAAAAATCCACCTCATTGGGACTCGAACCCGCGACCTTCCGGCTTGTAGCATAGTGCCTCAACCAACTACGCTACCGCGTGCCAGAAATGACTGTGTTAAGTGAATGAAATGCAAATAATGGTGATTCTTCTTAAACTGTTAATGAGGTTAAAACAAGAGAAATCTAAGGCAGGGTATGCCAATGTGGCATATGGAGGGCGTGTAGGTACAGTTTAGTGACCATGCAATGGGTCATCTGTTTACAGATGGATTCAGTCTCTTCTGAAATTCATTGAAACAGTGCACTTGTAAATACAATTTTTCATTATGAGATGTACTCTTTATAATTACCCCGTGTGGAATAGGGTTAGAATACCTCTACCGTAGCCCTGTGAGTCGTATAATGGGAAGGAAAGGGAACTCGGAACCTGAGGGTAGAGGTGGGCCACCCTGCCACTATAGGGACCTTGTCCTGGCAGCTGGACGTAAGGCTGACGACCTTGTTCTGTAAAAGAAATATTGTTGTGAAACCCAAAGAAGTGAAAACCGGATGCAATCTTGCAGAATCTTGTAAGAAAGGCTGTCGCTCAAAAATGGCCGTTTTGCCAACGATAAAGATGTTTATAATTCACATACGTCAGTTACATGCCCGTGTGCGGGTGTGCAGAGTGTATTGTGCTGTGTTGGTGAAGGGTCCTGTGGGGTGCGACCAACTCGTCGTGGTGTGCAAGGACGTTAATGTGGTGCCTGGTGGCAGTGCTGTAATAAAATCTGCAAGTTAATTAGTTCATTTATATTTAATCAAAATTTCCACCAGACACCATACCAATATGTACTTACTACGTACAACTCCTCTACGTCACACTTGGCGAGCTCAGCGCTATATCATCCTACTCTGTTCTAAACCGTTTTAACAATTTCAGAAAACCACTATAATTTGCAATTGCTCACTTAACACAATATTTTTTATTTATGGAATGTTTTCATTGTAAAAAGGGATCCACTTAAATATGAAGTTGAATAATAATATATTTTGTAAGTTCTGAGGTTTTCACGGCGATGACTATGAAGAAAGTTGTCTTCTGGGTTTAGGCGCCATGTATTCTTCGTTTTGGCCGACGTTTCGGAGGAACGTATCGCCTCCATCTTCAGGGCTCTGAAACATCGGCCAAAACGAAGAATACACNGGCCAAAACGAAGAATACACGGCGCCTAAACCCAGAAGACGACTTTCTTCAATAATATATTTTGTTTATTTATTTAGAAACCACCTGATGATGGTCCATGAAACCGAAATATGTACTGGTTTGATTGAGGCAATAAAATGGAATAAACCATAGACAATATTATTGATTTCCAGTAGATTTTTAAGGAATTCAATTTACTTCGTTGTTCTGTCGACAGCTCCCGTACCTCGATACCTACTGAAATTTGTACCCTGAAGATGGAAGAAATAAGTTCCTCGAATGTTGTATTGCTGTACAGTCCTGTCAGCAGTTAGAGTGTGTATCGTCGGTTGGAGATGTATTGGGAAGGATTTAGAAATGATCGTGGCAAAATTGAGGTACTGTCCGGGAATATACTTTAAGGGTCTGAGGAAAACCACCGAAACCCTGTGTCAGGATAACCGAAATTCGACCCGGCACTTGCCGAATACAACAGTGTTATCGCTTTGACAATGCGCTTGATTTCACTGTCTTAGAAACCTCATATGTATTGTATATATTTAGTTTATGTTCTTTCGTGAAGATACAACACGAAGTTTCAACCTATTCGTGAAGAAGAGGACGGCGATGGGGGACGCTGGACAGTATAAGGAGACGGGTATCCGCGGCTCATGGAGCAGCAGTGTGGGCTGTGGGCTTGGCCCGCCGTCTCACTTTACGGAGAAGCAATGAGACTTTCTCAAAATAGCGCCGTGTGGATTACAGCCGCGTGCCTGTCGAATGGAGTCAGGTCAAAAACTGTGTCATCGGGCGAGGTTATTTATTTCAAGCGCTGCTGTTTAAGAAAACCGAGGGAATAAACTTTCGGATGTGGGGAAATAAATGTGGCAAGAGAATTATAATCTCCTTACGAGAATGCTTCAACATTAGCATTAGCGTGATGCTGCCAAGAACAATTGCGTAAAAAGTCGTTTCTGTAATCTTCAGCTTCCGCTGAGTTTAGGTGACAGCACTTACGCGCTTTAGAACTGGTTACCCGTCGGATTGATTTGTACGTGCGTGTATACGTCTCTGCTCGTCTACAAACCCTTTAATATCTCGAAACACTAGCCTTAGAGTCTTGTTTGTCGTGCCGTTGTCGAGGTGTCGCTACCAACTGCCGTGACTTTACAAAAGTGTACACATTTTAAGAACAGACACATTCAGTGTAAGCAGATATCAGAAGACGACAAAAATTCGAATAAGATGCTTCAAAACGACTACCATGGGGTTTGAAGAAGGGACAATATTTGTATATATTCCTTAGTACAACATTAATTTAATTTACGTCAGAATTATAATCGATTACCCGTATTTGCAAGCCACAAAAACTTTCAAATTGCAGCAGCCACCGAAATCTCCGAGTCTCTTGTGTTTTGGCGGCGTGCCATATATTCGCCCGAAAAATTCCGGCACATCAAATTAAAGCGGGTTAGGGCAGCGGGTGATTCGGCGCCATCCTATCGTTCCTCATCGAATGCCGCAATTGGTACAACAGCTTAGACAGTGAAAGTAAGCGAAGACACGCGCAAGTCATGGAATTTTCTAACTTCATGATTCGTACCTCAGACATAATGGAATTGTTGTGTCCTGTTGGTGAGGCTGTTAGCGATTGACGACAGCTCATGCGCACTTCAGACTTTCTTGGTTTCACGTGGTTCTGGTACGCAACCCTCAGAACCTTGATGGAACGCGGTTACCTTCGGAGCGGTGTGCCAGTGCGCACATCTCGAGGCCGGCCCGGAGTCAGCTGATGATCTGTAAACAAAGAGAAGCGACTCAGCTTTTCGTAACTTGCTGAGCCGAAGAAACAGGAACTGAGAGAAAGAGACAGAACCAGGCACGTGACATAGACAATCACCTCGGATTTTTATGCCAACTTACCGCGAGACGCAGGACGACCATAAGTTTCTGTGGCAATTAATTCAGTATTTCAAAATACAGAAGGAAATATAAGATTCATCATTCTAAAACTCTACCCTTTTGACCACTTATTGTATTTGCGTACCTTTTATGGTTCAGAATAAAGTGTTTCTGGGGCTTAGTTAACCACAGGAACAACTTCACTTTTTTTACCTTTTACCTTGCTTTGAACAAGGTGAGTTACCTGAACGCCTCTGACAGAACATCTGTGCAGGCTCCGCGTATAATGGAATCCAACACTCGAAACACGGTATAATGGCTGTCAGCTACAGAAGGTCCCGTGTGAGGATATGCATCCTGGCCAAACGGAGCTTCCCACAGTCACAAACCGAACTGACGAGAACAGGTGTATGAAGCCTGCAAGGTTTGAGGTCTTCAAGCGGGAAGCACAATGGTACATACACTGTGGTCTTCTGGACTATGACACCATATACTCTGGTCAGTGGATACCGACATTTAGAGGAAACTTCTGCCCTGAAAATGGAGGTAATATGTACTCTGAAACGCTAGTACCCACCTACATGATATCATAACCCAGGAGAAACAATTGACGTTTAAACTGGATGTCCATAAAATAAGAGTGAGAAGCTGTACTGCATGGAGTACACTTTTGTTTCTAAATGTTTCTCTGCGATTTTGTAAATTTCATTCACTTCCATATAAATTTATTTCAGATAAAATTCGATTGTTGAAAAGCTAATGAAATCATTGATGTTCCAATGCGCATGATAAAACTCTTTCCTTTGTATGTTGTTAAACATTCAAAACATATTTGAAACTCAGTTTATCAATTGAAACATCCATAAATTATCTTGGACACCTCCTGATGGGAAGATACACAATCAAATCGACCATATTTTGATAGATAGGAGACGGCATTCAAGTATACTTGATGTCCAATCATTCAGGGCAGCAGATTGTGATACTGACCACTACCTGGGGGTGGCAAAGGTTAGGGAAAGACTGGCAGTGAGCAAACAAATAACGCACAGAGTTCATATGGAGAGGTTGAATCTCAATAAATTAAATAAGGTAGAAGGTGAAGAGCGTATCATGTTGAAATTTCTAATACAAGGTTTGCGGCCTTGGAAAACTTGGACACTGAGGTGGGTGTTAATAAATCTTGGGAAACTATTAGAGAGAATATACAAATTTCTGCCAAGGAGAGTCTATGTTATTATGAACTGAAGAAGCATAAATCATGGTTCGATGAAGGATGGTCAAAATTACTAGACCAAAGAAAAAAAGCCAAATTGCAATGGTTACAGGATCCAAGCAAAATAAATGGGGATGATCTGAACACTATAAGACGCGAAACCAGCAGGCATTTCAAGAATAAAAAGAGGGAATATCTGAAAGACAAAATTGAAGAGCTTACAATGAACAGTAAGTAAGAAACTTGGTCTCTGACATAAGGGAGGAACATAGACTGAGAGTGTTTGAGAACAGGGTGTTGAGGAGAATATTTGGACCGAAGAGGGATGAAGTGACAGGAGGTTGGAGAAAACTGCATAATGAGGAGTTTCATAACTTGTACTCCTCTCCGAGTATAATTAGAATGATCTAGTCAAGGAGAGTGAGGTGAGCAGGGCATGTAGCACGAATGGGGGAGAAGAGGAATGCATATAGGATAGTGGTGGGAAAACCAAAAGGAAAAGGATCAGTGGGAAGACCAAGGCGTAGGTAGGTGGACAATATTAAAATGGATCTTAGAGAGATAAGATGGGATGGTATGGATTGTATTAAAATGGCTTAGGATATGGACCACTGGAGGGCTCTTGCGAACATGGTAATGAACCTTCGGGTTCCATAAAATGCTGGGAAATTCTTGAGTAGCTGCAGATTTGGCTTCTCCTCAAGAAGGACTCAGCTCGATAAGTAAGTACTTATCAATTGAACGCACTTCATGACGTATCCATGGACTTCATGATATATCTGAATAATTCGTGATAGGCCATTGCAGAGATTTTCGTCTGTCCTTCAATTCTTCTTGGATACGACTGCTTAAGCTTGACAGAAGCTGTTAATGATAGAAAGAATAAAAAGACCGAATATGTGTAAAACTTAACCAAATATACATCGGCTGCACTACCTCACAGATGCTTCATCAGCTAGAAATATGCTGGAGTAATATCATATTGTGCCGGTCACGGTAGCCGAGCGGTCTAAGGCATGTACTGTCTTCGCTCGCTTGGAAACCGGGATCGTGGGTTCGAATCCCACTTAGGGCATGGATGTTTAGTTTGTGTGTGTGCGTTTTTCTGTGTTTGTATACAGGTAGAGGCCTTGCGACGAGCTGATCACCCGTCCAAGGAGTCGTACCGAACGTGTAAGATCTAGAAAAACCGAAGTGAACGGAGTTCATGGAGGTAGGCCTAGGCCCACTGGGGCTGTAGTACCAAGGAAAAAAAAATCATATTGTAGCATCCTGTTGCACGTTGTTAATTGATTATCAAATGTCTCTGATGTTAAGTCTTACATACAGCAATTTTTTAAAATTTTGTTTAAAAGCTGTTACGCATACATAATGCGTCTTTCAAGCTTAATTTATAAACCAAATTGACTACTACATGATTCGACCGTCATTAGTCATCATCAGCTGTTTTAATAACTGTTCTGTGGAGACTGCTGTGCTTGCGTTTTCTCTTCTAATGTAGGGTGTGTAGCCGCACTCATCTTCTAAACACGGACCGCGGCAGGAGAAGACAAGCAGCGCCACGACAAGGCTGGCCTTTATCACCGGCTCCAGCCGCACTATACCCCTGGGGTCGACTCAGCCTCTTAACAGAAATGAATACCAGGAATCTTCCTGGGTTAAAAGGCCGGCCGGCGCGTAAGGCTGACAACCTCACCGCCATCTGTGGGCCGATTGTCTAGATAGTGTGGGAACCTCGACGGCCTCTTACAGGGATAGCTTTTACTGTTTAATATTTGCATTGACAAAGTCTTCAAAGACTGGCTGCAGATGATCAAACAAAATATTTCAGCAAAGGGCTTAATTCTAAATAGAGTCTTCCTATTCGCGGATGACCAAGTGATTGTAGGAAGTACAGAAGATGAACTACAGAGAGCAGAATATGCACTAAACAATGAAGCTAAGATTTGTAATTTAAAGATTTCAGTAAAAAAAGACAAAGTCAGTTGCTTTGAGAGGAAAGATGGAACGTGAGAACAAAAATGGCGATAAATAATCACAGAATTGAATAAGTAAATTTTTAATTACTTGAGACATACAATTACAGCAACAAACAACAGAGATTTAGAAATAGAAAATCACTATATTTAACCAAATGCGCAGAACAGTAAGAAGAGCATTGAATAACAAAACGAAATATACACAAACACATTTTATAAAGCTATGGTGGGACTTACAGATGGATCTGAAATTTGGACTGTATAAAAAAAAAAAGTTGAAGCAGTAGTTGAAACTGCAGAAATGAAAATTTGTGGAGTCTGGCAGGCTGCACAAGGAAGGGCCAAACAAGAAATAACAAAATTGGCAGAAACTGAACACTTAAAATATGAGTAAAACCATTCTGAAGTGCATGTTATACAGGAAGTATAACGTTTTACGAGTGAAAGACAGACGGATTAGTCGAGCACAGAGGCCGACCGCGAGGTCTAAGGAATGAACCGTCTTCGCCCGCTCGAAAACTGGGATCGTGGGTTCGAATCCCACACAAGGCATGGATGTATGTGTATGCGTTTATTCCTTGCTTCTGTTGTTCTGTGTGTAGGTAGCGGCCTTTGCAACGAGCTGATCCCCCTTCCAAGGAGTCCTACCACTGAGTACAGATTAAGAAACTGAAATATCGGACAAGGTCCATAATGGCTGTAGAGCCATAGATAGATGGACAAATTCCGAATGAAATTTTAACATAAACCCAGAAAAGTGAATAAACGTAGGGCACCCACAGTTAAGATGAATGGACCAACATACTTTTCAAGAGGACCGAACAGACTAAGCATGGCCTAATCCATGGAGATGATGATGATGATGATGATGATGATACTATGCGAACAAAAAAAAACTCCGTGGAATGTACTCCGCAAGCGAACTATACCGACCGAGCGACCGCCACTTGTCGGCGAAGTTAGTGACAACTAAGCCGCATAGAGGGTATCGCGTAGTCAGAGCAACGAATTCCCACGGCTGTTAATTTCGGTTTTCTAGACCGAAGCCGCTATTTCCTTGAAACAGCTCCTCAATTATCCTCACGAGGCTGAGTGGATCCCTTTCCAGACCCACTACTTCTCAGAAAACTTGGTAGCGCCGGATATCGAACCCGGACCTCTGGATCTGTAGCCAGGAACTCTGACCACTAGACCACAGAGGCAGTCTGATATTATTTGAGCTTCATTTAAATAGGGGATCATTTGAAACCAAAATGAAATTCAAGTTTAGCCTACACCGCCGTTACTGAATTTAAACGAAATCCGATCTGTTGTTTCGGAGATACGCGAAACAGACGGAGCCGAACCTTCATTTCGTGCATTCTGCAGAGAGCGATAACACCGTGTTAACGATTGTTTGTGTTCAGTGTGTGCCTGGCGGAGACTTCTCTTTCTCAACGCTCAGTATTCACTTCCGAAACACCCAGTAGTGACTGTTTTCTACCCTGTGTTAATTTCAGGGAGCGTAGTTCGTCCGAAACGTAAGGCGAGACACACACATTTCTAGGAATAAAAAGAAATAAGTACATTGTCGGTCATAATGAAACAACCTGTCGTAATCTTCCTCTTAGCGTAATTCTGGACAGAGTTAGTGTGGTTCAAGTCTGATGATATGGACTGCACATTTAACTTTCCTGAACGCAGAGGGTGATTTTTACGGGTGCTACATTCTGTCCACACAGGGTACGTCTTTTTTTTTTTATTACAGCTCTCACAATAAACAGCAGCCTTTTCTATCCACATGAACCGATTGGTTTCCGTAATCATAATGAAGTGCGTTTTCTGTGAGGTTGGAGCTGAGCTATATATTGTTCAAATAAATATCAGGATTCCAAGATATCCTAACGCAGGTGAATTTCAACCATTCCACCACAACCGAAAATGCGCAGCTCCATTTTAATATTATCTTTTTATCTCACTCTCGGTGTTATGGCAGTAAAACTCCAAACTTTAATTTCATAGTTACTGGGCTCGAATTACCTCTGATTGGTTCCCGGTTATGTTCACTGAATTTCTCGTCGTTTCTCAGTATGTCCACGAGAGCGCCAGGTTAGTTGCTAGAAACGGGCAACGACCACCTCCTTATAAATCCTGAATCTACTTACGTAGTACTGGCAACACATTGTACATTTTACAACCTTTGCAATTAAAGAAAGGCAATCGGTGAGTTCGAGCATACATTGTGAGGTCATCTTCAGTGTTCGAATGACAAAATACAAGAAGAATAAAATCATGAATTTCCTCTTCTTTCACTTCGTTCGATTGTTCCAGTCCCTTCTCGCGTGTGTGCCCTAGGGGCCCTCGTGCGTACGCTTGAATATGGCGGTGGATGTTAGGGAACCGAGATAAGCTGCAAGAAACAAATTGCAATAAGTAAGTAACTAACTTCATGGAGCTGAGCCCGTCTCGAGAAGCCGCCAGTTGTCAAGCTACTCGAGAATTTCCCAACATTTTATAGAACCCGAAGGTTCATTACCATGTTCACAAGAGCCTTCCACCGGTCCCGATCCTGTGCCAGATCAATCCAGTCCATACTACTCCATCCTATCTCTCTAAGATCCATTGTAATATTATCCACCCACCTTCGTCTTTGTCTTCTTAGTGGTCTCTTTCCTTCTGACTTTCCTACCAATATCCTACATGCAATCTTCTTCTCCCCATTCATACTACATGCCCTGCCCATCTCATCCTCCTTCACTTGATCATTCCAATTAAACTGGCGAAGAGTACAAGTTATGAAGCACAAAATTACAATAAATGATAAACAACTGAGAAGGCAAAAGTGAAGTTGTCCCTGTGCTTAACTAATTAAGCATTACGCCATGAAGGCATATGGGGGAGTGGATGTATAGATTCAAGTTTTCTCGACTTTGGTACTATTTGGAGACGGGTGGGCGGCTTATACCCCGGGCCGTTTTACTCCCGGAGAAATAGCCCCCAGTACCCATTGAATAGGAGGTTGAGTGTGCCCCAGATAAGGTCTGAACTACGTGAAGAAGTGAAAATTCTTACCCCCACCCCTCAGCCGTTCTATCCTCTAGCCAGTCGCTACAGAGACTGACAATTTGGAAGTACTACTGAAGGAAATGGCGACGCGGTAGAGTTCAGGAAATTAGTCGCACGTTGAAAGCAGTACCGGCCTGTCTACGGCCTCATGTAAATTGCAATAGCGAACTGTAGGCAACCAAGGGACAGTGTGCATGGTTAGAGCGGAGGTTTGGCTCCACTCATTCTTAGCCTCGACACTAGATAGAGATGAGTGGTCCCAACCACTATACTTCCCGGACCCATTGGTTAGCATGCTGGGTGCGTCCCACAGCCGGTCGGTATAGACCCTCTGTAGTTCTTCCGTTTCATAAATTGCTAGTATTGGAAACACGAATTAGATCTGACGAGATGTGTAGGACGGACACTCACTTGTTCACAGCGAGAGCTCACTGAACTTATCCGGTCCCAAGGACGAGATTCGAACCGCGTACACTAAGTTCTGTCCGCAACGATGATATCTGTTTTCTTCAGCACATTGTCACGTGACACGGTGTCTTTTGCAACTTGTATCTGGGAGGTATTCGGTGATAATCTTAATCGGTACACCGAATCTTTCGTGACTTTCCTCAGGTAATTTTGGTGCTAACACCTTAAATTAGGTCACGACCGCTTCATTCCACATGTTTCCAGTTCATTATTAACTACCATCCAACCATTGAACGCTATGCAGGCAGCCACAGCTGCTGCGAGTTTGGGCCAGGGTACCGGCCCTCGACAGTCGCAGCAGCAACTGTAACACACGATAATAAAGTCTATAGATTCATTTACGTACCACTTAAAGAGCCCCATTACAAACTAAACACGCGCGCACAAACAGAAGACAAAACAAGGCCCAGGGTTTCCTAAATATCTTAACCCGTTGGTTAATATCGTAGGTTTTATCGCCCTAATTAGATTACCTCACAGTGACATTGAATTGCTATACAGCGTGTCCCAGGAGGAAATGTCACAGTGTCGGTCATTCTAAGCAAGAAAATTTATCTGTATATGTGTCCCAAACCGAACCGTTCCTTAGATAGAACTGTTTCACTGTACACTTCCAAATTTGTCGATAAGAAAGAGATATTACATACCGTTTCTAATACTGGTATTTATTGTTGAAGTGGTAAAGTCGGTACAGTTTACCTAGTATAGTACAATTTCGAAAATTCCACCGTCAACATCAATGCACTTTGCAACTCGTGTGAGGACATTGCGTGTTGCTCTTCTGTACAGTGTACAGTGAACTGTACAGTGAAATAGCTCTATCTCGAAAAGCGTTCGGAACCGGACACATGTACATATACACTTTTTGCTTCGAATGACTGATACTATGGTCTCCCAGAATATTGACCTTTCCTCCTGGGACACTCTGTATATTGATGAACAATACAAATACATCAATATTACAAGCATAAAACTGGAGTCCACGTGTTTCTAAATGTTTTAATTATTCCCCTTGCCAATTAAATGGATGTGCCCACACCTTCGGAACACAGAGGATCTAATCTCAGTTGGACATCCGTCCATGCTGCCCTCAGATACGTCTGGCTTAACACGGGAAATGCAAGTTTGCGGTGACAAGAGAACACAAACTCCTACGGCTAGACAGTTCAGCGAACTCTTCTTGAGCTGTCAGTGAGGGCTGTTGTGTTTTTTCCGGTGGTACGTTGAAAGACTACCTTAATCAGTCCTGTTTCTCGATATCCCAATCTTCTGGAAAATGCCATGTATTTCTCTCATTTACCACGGTATTCAGATCGCTGAAGGCAAAGTTTCTACCGACTGCGAAACCAAATCAATTTTCTTCGACGGAATCATTTGTACATAAAACATCAGTCGTTCCGTTTACAATTCTCCGCTTCCAAATTAAAATATTCATGACAAACGCATTTATTTTACCTCCCTCCAAAATATATATGCATTTCTAGCTTAACTTATGGATTTTTTTAAAAAATATCTGTTAGGCACAGCAAGTTCACATCGTGGAACTAGTCGGCTAAGTTGGGTCCCCCCCCCTTTTCCCGCTTCAGTCGCAACGCTGCGTACTCGTAAACCTCCCAATGAAACGGAAGTTCTGAGAAGAGCCGGGAGTGCAGTATCCGGTCCGTGATGAGGTTTAGCTCAGGGCCTGAGTCTCACAGGACTTTGTGAAGGCCCATGTTCTCTCTTCTAGTGGCTCAGAAAACGGCACGTCCTCAAAGCAGTGATGCTCATGTGTAAGCTAAAGGTAAATTTGTCCTTGTGCTTAACTAATTTAAGAACTACGCCCGAAAGGCGTATGGGGAGTGGATGTATAGGCCCACGTATTCTTGACCTCGAAACTAGTTGGAGGTGAGAGGTCAACTTCAGGCACCGGCCCGGATAGAAGGCTGAGTGGGCCCCAGAGCCGGTCTGGATGACATGAAGGAGGGAAAATTATTGCTCTCACCGGAACTCGAACTCCGACCCCTTGGTGGTCCAGTCCGTAGCCAGTCGCTATACCGACTCAGTCATCCCGGCGGAAAGATCATCCAGGGATTGCATATGTAATGGGTTGTCCTAAATGGAAAACGCCGACTGATTCTTCAGTTGAACCGCAAACTTGGGGCTCTTTTAATTCATTCTAAGGGCTCTCAATGCAAGTCTTTACTGCTTTCCTCAATTCGCGCTCTAACTGTGTCATTCCCACGCGATATTTCCGTCGTTTTAATTGTCACAGACCTGAAGATTGACTCGCCGATTGTGTCAGAGTCTTTAGCTCTGAAGATTAAGAACGATGGCTCTCAGTACCTCTTTGGTGCTGCTGTGTGTTGTTCTGTAAATCTTCCTGCCCTCAGAAATCTCAGTAGGTTTGTTTTAAAAACTCCTAGTGATTCGTAGTTCAGTTTTGTGTGTTTCGTGCTGTCACTTGCCAATATTTCTAAGCAAACCAAACTCTGGGCCTTTGCTCACCCTCTATTGTAGGATGTGTAAATCTATCTTAAAGACGGATTTCTTGATATTTTATATTTTCTCCACTGCTAAATTTTGCAACTCTGACAGTACTAACACTAGTACAGAATTTGACTCTTGTGTAGGTTTTATTTAAACATATTATTTTAAAATTTTATGATGTCAGACGCGCAGCGGCACATGCGGTAGGCTCCCAGCTGTCGCATTTACGTCTTAGCAACAGTTCACGGTGAAGCAGCCATTACAGATTACAGAAGAAAAATGTAACGAAAATGAGTATGATACTTGCATTAACGAACGGACTTTCAGATGCACTAAGAAATGACAAACAAATAATCCTATCAACCTTTCAATAAAACTGTTCTGTATATACGCAAGCCCGCTGAACACTGAGCTGGATGGGAGGTTTGCGGTCAACCGCAACTTTATGCAAGGGATATACTTGTACAATGTGATTCTAAATTATTGTCGGAGTTTCCGTGGCCAGTAGGAAGAACATCAGCCAAATACGATGTTCCAGCAAAATGGCGCACCCCCCACATTGGGCTCGTATTGTATTCTTGACATGCATTTTCCTGGGCGCTGGGTTAGGCGTGATGGACCAATTTCGTGGTCTCCGCACCCACTCAATATTACGCCGAGCTAATTCTTACTGTAAGGGTACGTTAAGGACACTGCTTACAAGGTTCCTGTGACCTCCCTCGATGAACTGAAGCTCAGAACTGTTGCTGCGATCGAAATTGTTGTGATGGAAATGCTGAAGAACACTTGGAGGGAAACTGATTGCATCTTGCGTGCCAAGAAAGGAGCGCATCTTGAAGCTGTTTAGCATCCTGCAATATTGGTTCTATAAGTAATAAACCTTTCTGAGTTACATTTTCATATTCCATAAGTAGTTTTAATTTGTTGCTACTGATTTGAAAATTATAGGCTATGGAAACTCCGACAATAATTTAGAATCATCGTGCAGAATATAAAGATAAGTGTAGAGAGTTGTGAAGTGGCTACAAGTAGCAGACTGACGTTGCTGTGGATACGTGAAAGTAGCAAGTACAGCTGTCACGCTGAAAGGAAACACTCCGAAAAAATTACAGGAATTGTATTTTTTTAAATTACATATTTAATACAGGACAAACAAACAGATCGGTTTCCGTTACTTGGACGACTAATTTAACAATTTGTGCCCCCATGGCGGTGCGACCAACTGTTTAAGTAATTCTAATTTAGAAAATAAAGAAAATTTGATTAGGGCAATCACGCCAACAGAAATGCGGTAAGAAATATATGCATATGCATATACATATATAAATTAATCTTGAATATAATTATTACTAATTAAGAAAATGTAACAGTTTTTACAAAGCTTTTATTGCCTATCCTTCGCTATTAGAAGTTGTTGGTGTAAAAGTTCCTGCCAAAGACTTCGGAGGTTTCAATACCTTTCACATTTTCACATTTTGTTTTAGACGATAGATTTCCTTCTGTTCGCAACTCCTTAGTCGTAAATGAAATCCATAATAAAAAAATATGTCTGACACTCAGTTATTAACATTGGTTTTCCGGTTAATTTGGTTAGTACAGAGTTACAGTGCCTTGTTACATTCATTGTTATAAAGTTACGCTTGTCTTCCTTCCATTGAGCAGCAGGAAGCCGTACGTACTGGTATTTGTTCTATTTCTCTGTATTGCTTTCGTCTCTTTTTATTTTGCGCTGATTCTGTGATTGGCCCTTGAAGCTGTTGAGTCAGCACGCAAATGTAAAGAAATTAATTAAATTATACAAAATGATTAAGGGGAACTTTTCGGTTCCAAATACGTCAGCACCCCTACAGCTGAAGCGCGTATAGCAGTTAGGAACTTCTACTTGAAGAGCAGACACTGCTGACAGAAAAACAGCTAATATACAGACCTGTTAGCAATGCAGAAACCTCTTAGAGAAATCTTTACGGCGATTCAAAGGAGCGCTAAATTTTTTATCGTCAACAGAAAGTAGATAATTGGAGACGTTATTTGCATCACGACAAGTCATTAATAAACGCATATACATCAGAAACTTCAGAATGGGTCCATCCGCCCTGAAAATGGTGACTTCAGTGTACACCAAAACACACACGAATAGCTTCAATATACGACGCTGTTAAGATCCAGCAGTCGAAGTTACGTGTAAGCTCAGTTGGCGGAAACCTGAGGAGTATTCTCTTCAACTGGCAAGGAACACCTGGATATGTGCTTGATATTCGAGGCTTTCCTGTTAGTTAAGATTGGTATTTGTGGTCTTCTGCTTATGACATCGTGTAGTCTGGTACGTTGGTGGCAAGGTTTGGTGGGAGTATGCTGTCTCTATCATTTATTCTGAAAGTGGAAACTCGGGTGCCAACAACATGGCGTCATATTTCCGACGATCAAAATGTGGACATTTGGTTAAATTATGAAGCGCCCCAAATGGCATGACTGGGGCACCAAGGGTTTCAGTTTAGACGTCACTCCCGACCTTAGCAGCCGCGCTGCTTAGTTTCACGGTCGGCAGCCTTCGTCTCATGTCCGTGCCATTGTTCATAAAGTTAATGTATTCTGGTTGGCATCTCTCATTGCAGATTCAGAATCTTTCATCTCTTTTCATTTGGCCCCAAAATGAGGACGCCTCCTGTTCTGCAATAAGTCATCTCGGGGCATAGATGGGTACTGTGTTCCCCAGCTTACGTCATACTGCTCAGCAAAAGCACAAGTAACCGTGCTTATGGTTCATTTCCTTTTGCATGTCACAACGTGCAGTAGTTCAGACTTTAAAGCAGGAAGACCATCCAGACTGTTGAATTAAAGTACATGCTTTTAATTAAAATGAGACCTGTACAGGGTGGGCCAGACTCAATTAGGCAGTTTTTGATTAGATGTTATTTTTATTGATAAATGTTAACAATTGTAATGGTTACAAAAATGGAATCGCACACACATAAGTCATCGATTTTCAAGATGCTGGTCAACCTGGGCACCACCTAAGTCAACACAGGCTTGCAGACGCAAAGCAACATTTTCACACGCCTTTCTACACATATTCACCGGAACTTTATTGAACTCCTGAACAATCACCTCACGCAGATGTTTCACACTATCAATGGGATTAGCGTACACCTTGTCTTTGAGGTAACCCCAAAGGAAAAATTCTGGTGGGTGATGTCGGGTGATCGGGCTGGCCACTCCACAGACCCTCGACGGCCAATCCAGCGTTGAGGAAAAACTTGATGCAAGAACGTCCGAACAATGTTGGCGAACTGTGGTGGGGCCCCATCTTGCTGCCACCACAGTTCATCGAAGTTCTCTCTCCTCTGAAGTTCTGGGATGACACTTTCCCTCAGCAACTTTAGGTAGGTTTCCCCCGTGACGCAACCTTCAAGGAAGAACGGGCCAATCAGTCCTCCGTACGTCACGCCGCCCCACCCCATCACTCCCGGGGACTGGAAATCGTATTCCATGGTGGCACTGCTGGCGGTCCAAACTCTTCCAACATCCTGCGCTGGACTTCTGATACATTGTTAGTAACTGTGAAAAGGCGCACACATTTTACACGCTGCTCGATAGACAGCCGTCTACCGGCCATGATGTTCCCTCGATGCGCACTAAGTAGGCAGAGTATTGACCTCGTTCACAGCATACCGTATGATGCTGCCATCTATCGACAACAAAAGGTACTCTCCCATTATCCCGTGTGTTGTTGGATTGGTTAATTATTAATGATAAAAAACTGCCTAATTGAGTCTGGCCCATCCTGTACATGGAGTTTCGAATTTCACTGGATAGCTCTGGCGCAACACCCGTGGCTGCCGTACAAATTGGTAAGAGTGCGCGGATGAACATGGATGCTCCTTCAGTTATGGCCTCTCACAAATTTCAGTATCGTCGCCTGACAGCAAACGGCTGCGTTTAACCTTGGTTTGTTACAAAGGAAACATTCTTCGCAGTTCTCATCCGTGCGCTCGCAGTTCCATCTGTGGAGCATTTCGATCCTGTAGTGTATACTGTACCGCAACACTAGATGCGGATGTGGGAACTACCGCTTAGAACAGTGTGCGCAGGCGGCAAGTGACGTCCGGACAGGGGCCAGAGAACAGATTCCTTACAACTAATTGACCCACAAACGTGGCTAAATGCCTTAATAAGTGTATAGTGGCGAGCTTGGCACACCATGCTACTGGGCCAGCCCATACTTCTAAAATCAAGTATCTAGAAGGAAATCGAGTTAGTTCGGATCACGAAAATGAGTACAAGGACTCGAGTTCAACATCGGCATATTCTGTCATGAGGATGTTCGACTGTCCTTCTTATGGAGCCAGCAGGACATCCGCGTTCGTATGGTTCAGGGGTCCTCAAACGGAACGTTACAACGTGGCAACGAATCGTTTGCTTATTACATTTACGCGGAGACGAAAATATCTTCCTGCTGTCGGTCGCCATGACTCCCACGTGGCGCTTAGCTGAGCGGCGTATATTTCGTGACGTATTGAGAGCAAATCGAGTCTCGGTAGGATCAGGAGTTTTCCTTTCTACACGTCGTCGAGACCGGCTTTAGGGCCCACCCAGCTTCCTATTCAAAGGGTATAGGGGGTAAAGCGACCGGGGCGTGCAGCTGACCATTCACCTCCAGCTAGTGCCGAGGTCAAGAAAAAGGTGGAGCTATACTTCCGCTCCTCCATACGTCTTCATGGCATAGTGCTTAGCTAATTAAGCACAGGAGTAACTTTACCTTTTACCTGTTTTTATTGAGAGCAAATTGTGTACGATGATCATTACCAAAAGCTGCAGTCACGTCTCAGTTTCAAGCTCAGAAAAGAAATGTAGTGTCATTTAGAGAAGCACATTGACAGTAACTAACGTAAGTATAATCACGCGAAATTGCTAACCTTCTTTCTCAGTCCTTCCCTTCCAGGAAAGTTGGACACCACCGCATTTCTCCAGTTCATTATTTACTGCGCGTCATGCTCGACGCTATATTGAGAAATCGTACAACAAAGCTACATGTACATACTGTGACATGACGCCTGAACGCCGGAAATGTGCAGCCAGAGAAGCACCACATAGACGTCCATTGCTAGACAACGGCTCGCTAAATTACGTATCCGCAGCAACGAATAAGTTTTTAGAAATCAGAGAGCTGCTAAGAAATTAACACACTTTTCCGCTACAATGGATACACACCGAATAATAGAACTGTTAGCGGTAATGACTAATATTATGTTCGCCCCGAAGTCATAAAATGGGGACACGTAATTGATTTATAGCATTTTATGCAAATGGCATTTGGAGGCAGCGCTATGAGATCAGTGAACAGCTGCAAGATGTGGTTCTGCTCTCAAAGACTCATCTCAAACCACTCGAGAGATTGTTTATAGTTGTATTTAGTGCAAAATAAAGAATTTTCAATAACATGATGTAAGTGTGATACGTACCTTGACGGATAGTCAAGCATATTCACAAGAGACAAACCCATCTTCTCGTCAGATAGCATGTTACATAAGGACTATTACGCAAGGGTTCATTTGAAATAAAAAAGATCTCTGGTCGTGAGTCTTAAGACACTTGACGCCAAGACGAACTGATTGGCGGTAAACCGTCAGTCGTAAAGTAACTCTGACTCGGACTGACTCATGATTAATCCATTCGTAAGAGAGTTCAGAATATAATTTGTTATGACCTGTGAATATTAGAAACATTTATAAGAAGGAGCTACCTGTTTCAAATTAAGCCGCAGAAACGATAGCTATGGCTTTATTCAGGCACTCTTCCTCTTCAGGAAGAAACACCACAACGTTAATTCGAACGTATAAGAGCCTTGAAAAGTTGAGTTCTAGTGAGACGTTCAAGGAGCAGTAGAGAATTCGTTTGTGATGATTATCATTTTTATTTCAATCGGGTCTGGAAATATGCAACAAGCTACGGTAAAAATACTTTTAAAAAACTGCGAAGCCCGCCGAGTTAGGAGGGAGCAGGTGAACAGTCACTTCCGGTTCCCAGTCGCGCCCCCGTCGCCATATTTGCTCTCATATTGGCACAGATCGGTCGGGAGCATGGCGATTTATCTCACACACACAACTCTAAAAATATCCTCGCGTGGCCACACCGCAGTTCTGACTCGCGGAGGAACTAATGTTATTATAAGCTGGATCGAAGTCTATTAGCTGCCCCGAAAATATTCCGCTGAGTTGGTAATGATTTCCATAAGCAAAAACATGTGTTTCAGCAGTGCGAACCGCACTTAGATCTAGCCCAGACACCGTGCAGCCAGCTGGACGGATGTTGCACATGTTCCTTGTAAAATTAGGAATTGGAACAGCAATGCCAGCAATTTGCAGGAATGTCGCCGTGTTTTGCTTCGTGCCCAATCCAGTCTGACTGAGTCGCAAGACTGTGAGTGGGAAGCAACAGCCTCATCGAACTGCAGCCTCAAATACATCTAAAAGATGAGTATGGAGCAATGACGGAATTACAGTATAATTGACAGTGGGAAAACCGAAATACTCGTTTAAGCTTCTGCTCCAGGTCCAAATTATGGGCCACAAAACGCACGTAACCTACCCCTCGACCGACCCAGTCCTCCGTGGTGAGAAGCCGGCGACTAGCCACCTGAGCTATGGCACAGCCATTTTCCTGGATTCGTCCCTTTCGTCTTGTTTTTCATGACATTGCCAGGACAGTCCACAATGGCTGATTCGGAATATTTATTTTCCATGTCGACATCCTGCAATGCCAGTCACAAAGATTCGTGGTAATTCTGACAAGCTTAGGATTTATATCATCCACACTGCACACTTGATAGACAACAGGCATGCCAAAAAGGACAATTCGTGTGGCATAGGAGGAGGAACTAAACTGACTTCATTTAGAAGTACTGTAAAACGAAAACACCGCTCGCAGTAACGCAGTTCTCCCAAATTTCAACCGGCCTGATGATGGCCTAGTAGGCCGCAACATGTAATATAGGGACGAATTTTGAAAAGGTTTTAATTTTAGACCTTGATGTTGTTGCATGGTGGACGGTAAACAAAACTAAAAATTATAAATTCTAATACCAGCTGCAACAGGATGCCAAGATACAATATTCTGACACGCTTTTGCTTTCATTCGCTATCACAATCCTACGCATTAAATTCGCGCAGCCCGTCTGTCTATGCGTTGAAACAACTCGACAAACACCGGAAGATTTTTCATGATTTTGATACTAAATAATTTTTAAAAAGTTCAAGCCATTTAATTTTTTACTCATGCCTGTCTGTGTAGACTTTATTAAATAATTTTCGGAGACAGGAGGATCGTCGGCCCAATACATTTCCGCCGAATTCCTTCTTCTTTCGAAATAATTAAACAAAAGGAACATTATGATCATATTCTCTAACTTACAGCGACCGACTATGACCTGAATGCAATTGCAATTAAGGAAAACAACAAGCATATATTAAATCATTTTGTATAATTAGTTATTGTTTAGAATGTGCAATAACATTGAAGCCGACAACAGTGGCCGCGCGTTCTGAGGCATGAACTGTCATCGCTCTCTCGAACGCTGGGATCGTGGGTTCGAACCCCACTCAAGGCATGGATGTCTGTGTGCGTTTATTCTGTGTTTGTGTTGTCCTGTGTGTAGGTCAGCGGCCTTGCGATGGGCTGATCCCCGTCCAAGGAGTCCTACCGACTGTGTATATATTAGGAATCTGAAAAAGTGGCCAAGGTCCAACAAAAGGCTGTAGAGCCATAGATGCATTGGTGCTTTTTCACCCAGTGTGTAGTTGTGATCACTGTCACCTGACAGTGAACAGTTCCATGTTGATTTAATGTTTGTATGTATGAGAATAGCTCATCGGAATCTTCATTGTTTTATATGTAATTCCTTCTGCCGAACTCGCTTGTTTAATCTAGACTGTGCACTTTCACGGTCTTGCCAACCCGTGCTCACCAAGAGGGGCCATGGATACTCAACAAACAGATTGTCGTAACCCATTACAAAGTTTACGCTTTTCGGTTGGTGGAACATGCCAAAATGGACAAGCACAGCTCTAGGTGGGAATGTTATTATTACAGATTATGCTGACGCCGTGTAGTTTGTTAGCTAGCTGCTGCCTCGGTGTAACGTTACGACAGCGCTTCGTTCCGGGCAACGCTCGTAAAGCCTGCGTTTCCTACTGCACACACTCTGGGTCACAAATCTTGTGTTTTAATGTCTTATTTACGTGATGTAAATTTATAACCCACCAATAAGATTCTGTTTAACTCATGGACTAGCGTGCTGGATTCGTGCGCAGATGTTCACAGAACCACAACCGACAGAAGTAAAACGTATGTTGCTTTTAGCTGTAACTGTGTTAGATTATTATTATAATTATTATTATCATCGTTATTATTATTATTATTATTATTATTATTATTATTTAGCCCTCGGTTTTATGGAAGAACAGAGTATTGAACTATAGATTTTGTCCACGTTAAATTTCTCGGACATAATCTCGAAGTTCCGCACCATTGTAACTATTTTCTTGTAAACAATACTGCATAAGTACTGATCATGTGTATATATGCTCATGACATGTCTCCATACAAAATGATGTAGATTAGTAGTTCTGAACTGAGGTCAGATGTACTCCACGGGAATGTAGGTTTGTCCCTGTACTTAATTAATTAAGGACTTCGCGATGAAGACGTATGGACGAGTGGATGTATATCTCCACTTTTCTTGACCATGGCAGTAGATAGAGGTGAAGGGTAACGGAGCTGGCCACTCACCTCCATCTGGTGCCGAGGTAAAGAATGGTTGAGGTATATCTCCACTCCACCATACGTCATCACGGTATGGTGTTCGATTAATGAACTCCACGGGGTATGCGAAGTATAATTCGTAGTTACTAAACACAGGCAGAAAGTGTCGTAAAGATGTGGTGACTACTTTTTGTTTTTGAGTGGACAGAAATAGCTGTTTGAAATTACAAATCTCTGCATCGCTCCGTGTTTATAAAGGACGTTTACACGTGGTCTGAGACAGAAGTTAAATTGAAACTGAAAAATGATACGTGAAGTTTCACTTCGAGACCGAGGGATCCGCTGGCCGAAATAGTTCCGAGACCCTTATGTAGGTGTCACTGGCTTACTCAGTGTCTTGAAGCAGCTTCTACACAAAACCTACGCATCTTCCACTCACCAGTTTACTTTTACCTGCCATCCTGCATTCTTCGGTCGTGTCAGTAGCCCTGTTGAGAAATAACAAGTGAACATCTGGCGGAAGAATCTGTGTGGCGGCAGTTGGCTCCTGCAGATGCGTGTCCCATGAATCGGCCTCTTCCACTTTGCTGTCGAAACTCTACCTCCGCGGCAGCAAAGCGGAAAAAGACAAATCCACAGGCCTAGAAGACGACTTCACTTTGTCGCCTTCACACCACACCGGACGCTGAGCCTGCGCGGAGCATGGCAGCCATATCTGCGCTGAGGTAAAACGAAGTGTGTGTTGCCGGTATTGTAAGGCGAATAAGTCGATAAGTTGGAACGTGAAACTGTTGAAGTTACGGACACTCCCTTTCTTATTCACGTGAGAGCAAACTCATCTCAGGTGGTCTCACAACGAGACAGCGCACTGATCACAGCCTGGGCCTTCCTCCTGCTGTTAAATAAATCATATCGACGCTCGTAGACGAGTCGAACAATAGAAAGATGGGAAGAAATACACAGCCTGTCGTTATATATGACTGGACTTTCGTCTGAAAGTAGCCTATCTGATTGAGCTATCATGCCAGCACGTGGCAGTGACAACTATCAGCATATACTGTAACGTGTCAACGATTTCTGTATGATGGCATTACCGGATGTTAGCATTTTCGGCGTCGTGGCATTGTCAGATTTCGGGAGTGTATTAATGATCTGGTAGGAACGCAGATCCAGAGGTCCCGAGTTCGAGTCCCTGCGCTACCAGATTTTCTGAGTAGTGGATCTGGAACGGAGTTCACTCAGCCTCGTGAGGATAATTGGGGAGCTACTTGAGTGGAAAAGTAGCGGTTGCGGTCTAGAAAACCGAAATTAACGGCCGTGAGGATTCATTGAGCTGACCACGCGACACCCTCTATCCGCTAAAGTTGGCACTAACTTCGCCGACAAGCGGCGGTAGCTCGCTCGGTATAGTTCGCTTACGAACTGCAGGCCATTGATTTTGTTTGTTTATGGCCTTTTCTGTAGGGACTGAATCAAAGAAAGAATTTCTTATGTCGCACTAGCAAATTTTCCTGAACGGGAAAACACCCGGCAAGGAACCAACTTCAAAAGAAGAACAATTATGAATTTGCCATATAAACAACAGCACGACATTAAACTTTACGTCAAGCCAGTTTAATCCCCTCAACACCTTCACACCCAACCACTTACACATACGTTTTAATAGGCGAGAAACTTCCGATTCATCCCAAGGTCCGACATGAGGTTTATCAACTAGAATTATATTAGGATTTCCGATGTCTCACATGCGTGCTAGATACGTCACCCATCTCATTTCCCATAATTTTCCATACTTAATTTCAGGAGTGAAGATTGCCGGAAAGTTGTGATGTTACGCCCATGTGAACGCTTCCCCGTCCTCATCCCTGGGTCCAGACGCTCTCTGTCGGCATTTCCTTCGCTGTTCCCTTGGGCTTACGGTCCAGAGGCCGGTGTCCACACGCTTGCGGGCAGCAGTCCACAATGCTTATCACATTCCGGACCGTCTGATGCAGTTTGGTCCAAAGCTCTTCGACTCTGACCTAATTGGGATCCATCCGTTCATACTTACGCCTCGTCTGTGTGCCTACAGGTTAGGAACTACTGGCACAAAAGAGGCCGAGTCACCATATTTTAGAAACAAAAATTTCTGTCGTATGGGATATATCGCCGTACAGTCCGATGAAAGTTAACCGACGTTTCGAAAAAATATATCGCCTCCATCTTCATGTAGAAGAGTGAGCCATGGAAGAAATCGACATGAAGCAGACAGCAAACATAGCCGACATGCATGTTGACCTACAGCTGCAAGATGAAGCTGACAGCCTGCGGATCCAAACCCGACGTTACAGTGTCTTTATGACTTGCACACGGTCGAGGGTGACACCGTGTGCGTAAGCAAGCAGCTGTAGCAGACTTCGCGGTGGCAATACATACTCTAGGGAGCGTCACCCTGCAACAACACAAGAGATTCGATCTGAGGTTCTCTTAGTTGTGACTGGGGCGTGTTGCCGCGTAGTCTGGTAGACCTGGGGGAAACCGCTGTGTCCTTCTTGAGGGTGGCGCCACAATCTGTCCAGTCAGAATTCGGCGGGCACAAGATGTCTGTGCAGGGCTCCACGCTGGAAGCGATACGTGCAACCGTGCGGGCCACACGAGCAGCGTGTAACAGAGAACTTGACTGCGAGTTTGACAAGTTACGTGGAAAGTTGCTCCGTGGGTCTCCGTGTTTCATCAACACAGGACACATGTCAGTGGAATTTTGTAGTGACAGTCTGCGCCAAAAGTTGCAGATCGAACTTAATACCGGTTATATCCGTCGAATACATTTATCATCCCACAGGAAGCTGAACTGTAGGAAAAAATTCTATGTGACACAAAATGCAGATCTCTGTAAAATGTGCAACTTTACTCTGAAATGCTGCCATGTGCTCAAAGGAGCGATTGCTTTTGTTGTGCACTCTTGGCTCTGTGTGTGAAGCTGGTGCCTCAGATGTTGCAGTCACCACACTGTGCGGGCCAACTACTGCCTCTCCTTGACACTCAAGCTGAGAATCCTTCGGTTGGTTCCAGAATGGTGCACTCAATCGTACACGTCTGTGTTTCTAACAAAGCTGAAATCTTTCAATTTGGGTAAAACAAAATGAATACACACTGTGTGCTGCAACACTGCTGAGCAGCCATCTAAGGCTGGTCAAAAAGGCGTTCGAGGAATCCCCAAACACGTGGCTTTCTGGATTATGACAGCGTGTTGACTTGTACATGCATACAAACACCCCGTGGGAGCATACTGCACCCACCGTTAGGGTATAAATCACTTACATCTTGAAGAAAGAAGTATTACGGTTTTTTTCCTAAACGTTGGTGTCCACTTACAGGTTCAAGCAGTGCCAAAGCCCAGAAGACCACAATATGAACGCTCATGGTCTTGCAAATCAAAGAAATGAAGCTTCTAAATAAATGTCTTCTGGTATGTAGGCTGTGAGCTCTGGCGTCATATTGTTATTTTCAAATTTGGATGCAATTGCAAGACGTTCATACCAAGTTTTGTACAAAAATCTGAAGTGACGGAACATATATTATAATAGTGTGGTGTGGTGACCTCATAAGCTTCTTCGCTTCTCTTAAGAAAGTTATTGCTAGGCTTAAGAGCGGTATGGTCCTTACAAAGTAATCAGCAGTATCAACATATTCACATGCAAGTCCGTCCAAATCAATCGGAATTATCGATATTTCCACACTTATGTCCATCAAAGCGATAGAAATTGTCGACATATTCACACTTATGTCCTTCAAAAGCAATCGAAATTATCGACATATTCTCACTTACATCCTTCAAAAGCTATCGAAATTATCGATATATTTAGACTTATATCCATCAAAAGAAATCGAAACTGTCGACATATTCACACTTATGTCCTTCAAAAGCAATCGAAATTATCGATATATTTAGACTTATATCCATCAAAAGAAATCGAAATTGTCGACATATTCACACTTATGTCCTTCAAAAGCAATCGAAATTATCGATATATTCAGATTTATGTCCATCCATATAAATCATCAGTATCGATAAACTGTAACGTTCATATGCCCTAGATGTCTGTGTCTAACGTGTATCTTCGGTGTTTGGGGCTTAACTGTGGTTCGTATGTTAGAGCTGTAGCAACATTCGGGCATAAATTGCACTCGCCATGTTCAGGATAAATCCAAGGCCAGAGAAACAGCCTACGACACGACCAAACTTCAGACGCTGAACTCTTTATGTTTGTGGTCGCATTTCTTTTAAATATTCACCGCATCTGAAAAAGTATATTCAGCAAATCGGATCCTTGTAATGGGATGTAGGCACATAATTATGATGTATGTACGTCAACTGATCTGCTGTGTGCTCCATCGCTGCTATGTCCGGTAAGATATGAGCTTTATATTGCCACGTATTTAGGGTAGCGCACGTTAATAACGGGTTTTGGATTGGACGATTGGATTTATTGACATTTCTATTAAATCGCTCTTAATCACAAACAATTTACAATAATTCACAATCTGTCTTCTAAATCTGCCTTAACTAGTCGTTGTTTGGTAACGGGTCTCACCAGTGAAAATTCTTCAGCTTCCGTGGTCACGCCGTTGCCCGCTGGTTCTTACTCCACAACTGAACTGTCAACTGAACTCAACTACTGAATTGAACTGAAGTCTTCTTGTCAAAGTCTAATGCCTTTCTTGCTATTTCCTGCAGCTGCCAACTCGACTGCGCTCGTCTATTGTTCTATACTCCCACAGCTGGCAGCTTCGGAATTCGTCTCTCTTATAACCACTATGCACGGGCTCAACTGAACACACGTATCAGAATGCGTATTCATTAGCACGTTACACAGCACTGGGCGTGGCGCGGACCACATAGAAAACACCTCTTCTGTTGTCAGAATGCGTGTCCATTAACCTGTTGCTCAGCATTGGACATAGCGTGGCCCATATAGAAAACAACTTTTATATTGTTGCTTGCGCGTATTTCGGGCCTTGCCTAGAAATGTGTCTACATGTAATAATATAAAGAGGGCTCGACAAGACTGGAAATTATATTAGGTTGATGAGTCTTGGTGCAGACTACCAATAACACGTTTAATACTCGTACAAATCCATTAATTAACTTCGGAAATGACACATGCGTACAGACAAGTGTGTTTTCTCGTCATAGGCTAAAGCTTCTTATTTCTGTTCGGGAGAGGCGCAGTTCGAATCCTAGCCGAGACACCCGACTACTTTACAGGTTTTCGAGACTTTCCCCAGTCCTTCGAGGCAACTGCCGGAATAAACCTTAAATTAAGCCACGACCACTTGCGTTCATATCCGTTCCAATTAATGATTCAGTGCCGTCTGAATTTTCGACGCTGTAGATTCACAGTTGTATGCATATATGTATAAGGGGTGGGCCGTGAAATCTGGCCCTTGCCTCCCCTTTGATTAACCCTTATGAATCCTACACTTGGGATGATATTAGGACTTTGTTTATGGGGTGTCATAGTAGTCACTTGGTTCCACATAAAGAAGTGGTTCAGGTGACAAAATCTTAAATAAGCTATGGCCTCACAATCACATAAGATATGTGTGACTGATTCATATTCTTCTAGGCACCTTTCACAAGTTGGATTATTAGAGTCACAGTTACCGACAACGTCGTTAAACAAGCTACAACCGTGGGCTCCATTTTGTTCACGGTCAGGTGCCCATTTTGCACCACTGCCTCCGTGTGTGTGCTGTGTCTCAGTTGCTCTCTACCCCGTGTAGCAATAGGTAGCGTAGATTAACAGACATCTTGGTCACTTGAAGGACTGCGTTATTCTATTTGCTGGGTCAGACAAGAATGCACTTCATACCTGTACGTATCCAAAATCTAGAGTTACTGTCTGAAATTGTTCTTGTTATCCACATGAAGAGACACATTACCCTATTGTTCTATAGAGAATGGAAGCCTTAGCGTGTAGTCACAATGCTGGTCATACAAGTAGCTTGAATTTGCTGTGCAGGTTATATCTTAAGACACATTAAAGTATCATAATCCAATCCGCACTCCTCTCTTGGACTTTTATCTTCCTCAAGTTTTTTCTCGGCTAAATTGTAACATTAACTTCTGTTCATGCTACATACCCTGTCCACTTCAACTGATCACCCAATAATGTTGTAAGTGAGTTCTGTCTCATATCGACAAGTGATGAAGGAGAGCAGGCAGGCATGCAGAATTTGGCGTTGTATGTTTTATAACGCGTTAAAAATTGCAGTTTGGCTATGGTTTCAAGGTCTGGGGGACAATCTGCTGCTTTTAGTCAGGGGTAATGTATAACTAACTTACACAACGACATTCAGAAAAACTTTGAAAATACGCCCTGCATAATTATGCTCAGCAATGCGTCACAAATTTGTATGAACATTTCTTCATGTTTGCTGCCAGTCTGTCTGTACAGAAGGGCAAAGGAATTAAAAATGCACATTGAGTCTGCTGAGTGATTAATTGTTTAAGTGGCAACTACATACATCGCCTGAAATAAAACTGAAACACTCTTCGTTTTTCCTGTAGATCATGTTTATATTTTTTGTGTGATTCTCTTAGGAAAAATAGCTATTATTTTCCTATACAACATTAACTGGTCGTCTCTGTCTGTGTTCCATTGAGGTAGGAACTAAATATTTATTTTTATGTTAACTTCAGGCCTCCAAGGATTATGTCCACTTTCCACTGACTTGTGGTGGCAATGCGGCTTGCGTCACGGCTGTTTGTGTCTGAATAAACATAATTATTTGCGTACACACAGACCGTTCGCTCTCACGTTGATAAGGTAACTGCTGCCTTCTGAACCAGTTCCAGGCCACGGAGTGGCTCAACTTGCCGTCGGGCACGCGGCAGCAAGAGGCTAGTTGTTGGAAATAGACTTTCATAAAAATAATATCCACCTGCAATCACACAAAAACTTTGTCAAGACAGGCGCAGCCATATTAACTTTGCCTAATCTTGGTAGAATGGCAGTATGCACTAAGCAGTGTGCGTTGTCTAGAAGAAATTTATCGGCGAATCAACAAACACTTCTACTACTACCATTTTCTGCTCCTATTCGTAACTTCTGTTAACATATAATAGTAGAATAACCAGTCTTGGCCTTTCGCTTGGAGTCCATAAAGATCTGTGGCTTGCATTAAGACACCGTGAGAATAACGTCGAATGGGAAGCGGTCGTGGCCTAATTTCAAGTTTATTCAGATATTTGTCTGTAGTTGTTAAGGAAAGCTGTGAGCAGTTCGTCAAGACGGCCTGGCTCCAGGAGAATATTAAAACAGGATCGCCGTTCACTCGGCCCTGACTTTTGCAGCAGATTGTCAAGATAATAAGTTTGATGGCTTTTTCAGTAAGCAGGCTACGTCCAAGCCTCACAGCTCACTGTCTACGGACATCCAGGGGATCACGACTCAAGAGAGGAACTGCAGATAGGGAAGAAAGAGCGGATTTACACTGTTGGCTCATTGCATACAACAGAATAAGCACACGAAAGATAAAATAAATGCACATAAAGTATTAAAATGTCGAATTGTGCCTCTGCACAAAATAGTATATGGGGTTGTACGGGAGACTTGCTTCCGGGAAGTTCTGAGTCGGTTTGGTGTCGCTGAGACGCGGTACCACGGTGATCACATCTATTTCAGGCAAACTTAAGGAAGTGGAATATGCGATGCAGGCCATATCTGTCCCCTGATATGTGTTCCACAGGCGAAGTAAGCTGATTAGCTTTGTCGCGTTATGCACAGCTCCCTAGTACCCTCTTCCAACCCCTGAAGGGCTCGTGTAACCAAACAACAAATAAGCAGAAATGCGATCGCAGATTGGACGAGTAACTCCGTCCTCATTGCATTCTGCAAGACAGTCGGTGTGAGACTGACGGGAATTAGCATGGCAATAATACTCGTAACACTACGCGGCTACATCAGGTTCTGAGCTACAGCAGCTCCATCCAGGCAGTGGGAGATCCTGAGTACCTCGAGGAATAATGTTTGGAGCTTTAGAACCAAATGAATATTTAGAACAGTTATTTCTCTGTACTCTTTTACGAAATGTTCATTCTCCTTACATCAGAACAGAACAGGAGTGTACAGACATACATATAGTACAGCTGCGGAATATAAGATCACTTTCCATAAGATGCATTTTTATTTTCACACTATTATATTTACAAGGAAGCCGTCGATATTTCGTAGTATTTTATTGGTTGGTTATTAAATTTTTACACCTCAGTACAGTTTTCACTGTAATTTTAGAATACTACCACATGTACGAGTGACTATAGACGGGATCTTGATTAGAGATTGGATTTATTGACCACTTACAGATCGTAACTACAACTAACTATAACGCTGTCGCTAAATATCCACACGCTTAGTCTTCTCAATCTGCTAGTCGTTTCCTGGTAACGGATCTTAACAATGGAGGTTCTTCAGCTTCTGTGCTAACGTCGTTACTGTACAATCCAAAGGAACGTGATGGTGTTCTTGTGTTTTCTTATGACGCCACTTCCCTCCGAGACAGCGTCTCAACTAACGTAAGGATTTCTCTAGTCTCAGCGGGTCCATTTCATGCGGAAGAGTTTGCCGTATCCAGATTCGTGTGGAGGAAAGCAAGGAAGAGAACGACAGAGAAAGCAAACGAGACAGACAAATGAACAAAATGAGCCGTTGAGCAGCAATCTGACCACCCACCTTATCCTGAACTGTTTCATACAGTGGTTGATATTTTGGAACTGACAACACGCTGACTGAGTTCAGAATCAATTCACATCGAGATCTTTTATCTGTACTTAAACGTAAGCTTAATAGTGTCATTTTTAGCACGACAACGAAACGAAGTTTTAAAACCCCGTTTTAAAAATGAAAGCGTTAATAAACCCCCCAAACAAAATTTTGAATATCGACTAGAAATACGGCGTCCGCAGATGAGGTTCTACTATCCCTGTGTTCTGGATGCACGCCTCGTATCTGGACATGGGTGAAGGATGAAGGAGCACGCCATTATACTTCGTGTCTGTACAGAAGGTTGCAGCCCAGCGCCTACTGACGTTCTGAGGAGACCGAGGACAGACGCAGTCATAAATACACACTAAATTATTTAGCAGCTAAGTAAACGAGATTCAGATAAACAGCTAACGAGCCAACTGACAGGTAGAAAAATCCCGAATATTCATAGTCACAGTGTTTGTCATTGGACAAGATCCTGGGTTAGATACAACGTCTGCACACCTATCAGTCCGTATCGGCATGATTGCAGAACCAGGTGCCGTGACAGGTCCTCTCTGCTTCGGTATGACTGTACTCCAAGAGTAAGTCTTCTCTGACCGTGCTAAAATATGATTACATATCGTCACATATTCAGTGACAGCCGGAATTGTGAAGCCAGCACAGGCGGCTGTTGCTTGGGAACGTATACGTAAACACATGCGTCGGTACGCAGTGACTCAGGGGACATCACTTGGCCGCGCCCACGCTTACACGCAACAATATAAATACTGCTGGGAGTGGAATTTTCTGTGCGATCCGCCGCGGCGGCTGCTTCAAGAAAATGTGTTTTCTTTATGGTCCATCCCGAGGCTATACGGCCAGGATCATTGGAAAAATCTAAATATACGTGATATTGGAAAAGGAGAAGCCAGGCATGAAGTACAAGTGGCTTAAACTTGGCGACCTTTCAGCTGAGTAATTGCGGCTTGAGAGCAGTTACATGAGTTAAGGCAGAACCTGCTGCACAAGCCTGCATTGACAGGAAACCTCTGTAGAGTGCAGTGATAACTACGGTGCAACAAACATAGCACCTACACAGAGAGACCGACCCCTCCCTCGTAGAAGAGAGGGCCCATTTCGAAACACGTACATGTCTAGGAGAGAAAAAACTGTTGATCATTAATCTTGAAGAGAATGAAGGCACGAGTGGCTGTGCTGGCGAAGACCAGCAACAATTTAAGAGACCGCCCGACAAAAAGGTGAAGCTTATTCATAACAGTCAAACCGATCTTCTCGTCAGAGAGAATGTTACACAAGGACTATGGCCGTAAGAGTAAAGTAAGTAAAAGTAAAGCTTTCCCTGTAGCAGGCCATGAAGGCCCATAGGGTTGTCAGACGTTGAGGGTCACACATTATCTAGACAACTGGCAATCTAGACAAAGATGGCGGTAAGATTGTCAGCCTTAACCGCCGGTCGCGCTTTACTCCCCAGAAAAATTATTTATTTTACTCCTTCTACTCATTTCTGTTAGAGGCTGAGTGAACCCCAGGTCCATAGTGCGGCCGGAAGGATTAGGTCAATTGAAAAAATCCAATGACCTCATCCGACTTGTGGCATAGTGTCTTAACCACTACGCTACCGTACAGGGACAACTTTACCTTATAAGGAAAAATTGTCTGATCGGTGGAAGGAATCTATTACTGTACCAGTTCACAAGAAGGGTGATAAAACTGACTGTAGTAAATATCGGGGGATGCCACATATTTACTTCATACAAAATTTCATCCAATATCCTTCTCTCAAGATTAAGTTCATACGTAGCCATTATTAAAAGAGATCACTGAAGGTCGCAGTGTGAGGGCTGAATTTTATGGCCCACCTCTTACACACATTCACATACATACATAGACATAATTATTTGGGATCATCAATGTGGGTTTCGACGTAACAGATCAACTACTAATCAGATATTTTCCACTCGTCAGATACTGGAGAAAAAAAGGGAGTGCAGTGAGACAGTACATTAGCTATTCATAGACTTCAGGAAAGCCTGTGATTCAGTTAGGAGGGAAGCATTGTACAACATTCCGATAGAGTTTGGGTACCCATAAAACTAGTTAGGTTGATTAAAAGGTATTTAAACGAAACTTATAGTAAATTTCGTATAGGTAAATATTTGTCTGATGAATTTCCTATCCAGAATGGTCCAAGACAAGGGGATGCTTTATCGCCACTCCTTTTCATCGTTGCTTTACAGCATAACATTAGGAAGGTTCAGGAAATCCAGGTTGGACTGAAATTAAACGGGACACATCAGCTGCTGGTCTATGCTGATGATGTGAATCTACTGGGTGATAATATAGACACCATAAAGAAAAAATCACAGAAACTTTAAGTTACACGATTAAGGAGGTTGGTCTTGATGTACGTAATATACTCGTATAGCTGTCTCGTCACCAGAATACAGAGCAAAATCATGATGTAGAGATACTTAACAGAACCTTTAAAAATGTGACACGTTCAGATATTTTGGAACTACAGTAAGAAACAAAATTTGATTATCGAGAAAATTAAGGGGTACTGAATTCGGGTGCCGATCACGGGGGCCGCGTGGTCTAAGGCATGAAATGTTTTCGCTCGCTCGAACATTCAGATCGTGGGTTCGAATCCAACTCGGAAGCATAGTTGTCTGTTTGTGTTTGTTCTGTGTTTGTGTTACGTAGCGGCCTTGCGACGGGCTGATCCCCCGTCCGAGGAGTCCTATTGACTGTCTAAGATTAAGAAACTGAAGTGAAACGAATCGTTTCACGGATGCCCTATGCTCCAAGTGGGAGCAACAGGAACATAATAGAATAGAATAGGAAACATAATTCGGGTAATGCTTGTTAAACATTCAGTCCAGAATATTTGGTCTTCCAGTCTGCTATATAAAAATGTAGAAATTAAAAGAGCAGAAAATTATAATTTTGCCTCTGGTTCTCTATGTTTGTGAATTTTGGTCTCTCTCATTAAACTAAGTATATGGATTGAGGTTGTTCGAGAACAAGGCGCTGAGGAGAATATTTGAACTGAAGAGAGATGAAGTGACAGGAGGTTGGAGAAAACTGCATAATGAGGAGCTTCATAACTTCTACTTTTCGCCAAATATGATTTGAATGATCAAGTCAGAGAGGATGAGATGTGCAGGGCCTGTAGCACACATGAGGGAGAAGACGAATGGATATGGGATACTGGTGGGAAAGCCAGAAGGAAAGAGACCACGTAGGTTGGAGTATAATGTTAAAAGGAATCTTACAAAACTAGGACGGGGTCGTGTGGACTGAACTGATCTGACTCAAGATAGGGCTCAATGGTGATGTCTTGTGAACACAGTAATGAAAATTCGGGTTCCGTGAAATGCTGGGTCATTGTCTAGTAGCTGAGGGACTGGCGGCTTCCCAATGGAGTTAGACAGTCTGACTCAGGAGGAACTGTCATAATATAACAGTGGTGGGCACTGGTTCGGTAATCAGGAAGGACTGCTGTTGTGGGTTTGGCACAAAGTTGTATCCAAAATTGTTTCATAAGTTCTGTATCCATATGCAAACAAAATCGTTGGACGTCTTCAGTAGATCCGACGTAACGATTTAATCACTGAGATAATTTCTTTATTACTCCGCTTAATTATTCAGGTCTGGTGGTCAGAGTTCCTGGTTACAGATCCAGAGGTCCCGGGTTCGTTTCCCGGGGTTACCAGATTTTCTGAGAAGTAATGGGTCTGGAACGGGGTCCACTCAGCCTCGTGAGGATAATTGAGGAGCTACTTGAATGGAAAAGTAGCGGCTACAGTCTAGAAAACCGAAATTAACGGCCTTGGGGCTCCGTTGCGCTGACCACGCGACACCCTCTAGCCGCTAAAGTTGACACTAACTTCGCCGAAAACGGCGGTCGCTCGGTCGGTATAGTTCGCTTGCGGACTACAGGCTACGGAGTTTGTTCTTTTCTTTCAAAGATATTAACACTGTAGCATTTCTCTAACGATTTATAATATAATGTCCTTCTTGTTAGTTTTCTGTTCGTCACAGTTTGCTGCAAAGCTATTGTAACACGTTCAGAATGAAACTTGTGCTCCTACTGATACTGCGCGCTCTTCAAGCCTAATTTCCTGACAAGCTGAGCCGAGCAGAAAATTCGGTTCAAATATGTTAGGCATGTTTCGGTCAGACAGCCGTACCACTACGACCTCCCAACACACATCGAGAATAATGCAGGCTACTGGTACATGTTAGCAAATATAGGGATAACGCAACAATTGTGAGTTTCACCCTACTACGGCCTCCACAATTCTGAATGCTTAGTTGTGATACGGGGAGGATATCTGAGGACATGCCACATAAACGTACTCCTCGAAACGAACCCATAAAAATCCTCGTTTTTTAACCCCATTTGCAAAATCGCAAGACTCGCACAAAAATATACAAGGCATAAAAAATATTAGTTTCAATTTTCCTTTTACAAATTTTGTGCTAAAATTTGTTCGCTTATCGGGTTCCGCGCGAAATGTAGGGAGACACGAACGCGTCCGTTGTTTATAAACACGATCTGGAATAAAAAGTATGAACAATGGTAGTCGAGTTTGTAAAATTACGATTCTTCAAAAATCCGGCCAGTAGTTCTCAAATAATGTAGCACGGTTAATTAATTCGCGGATATTCCGAATGAATCTAAATTCACAGAAGCAAAATACTGGTCTGTATTACACTCACTCACCATTTTTTGCTCCGACATCCAATAGAAGATTCAGAGCCTGAAATGTCTCCACTATCACCTTGCTCTGCTTCACTGAAGCCACTGAGCTAACAACCTGATTGTATTTTCAATGGCTCGGCCGAGGTTTAGGCTCCAAAATTTGTGCCATCTCAGGACAGCCATCAAGTCCACAGACAGAACGCCACTCGCTCATACCTTTTTCACACAACACTGACACACCTGTTCTTTGGTAAATGTATGGCTCTAACTCCGTGGGATCGTGTAACTGTGTCCCTTGTTTAAACTTGGAGGATTTCTTGTGTACAAGTGGGGTTGCAAAAATATCGTCAGAATATTGTCTGTTGCTTGAGCGTGAGGCTCTGTCTGCGCGTGCATTATGATACCGCGCGTCTCCAGTCACAATTAGCGAGTTTCGCCGCACGATTGGAAGTCGCCTACCTGTTCACGCGGTCTGCAATTGAAGTTGCACATTTACAATTACTGTCCTCACTGCGTTTATCAGCATATAACTATACGAGAACAGCCGAATGGATTTTCATGCAATTTTACTTTACGGAGTATCAGCAAATTCTATGTCCACATTCCAATCTTACTTTATGTCGGACAGAAAGGGCGGCGTCACGTCAAGACCTGCGTGCATTTCTACTTGCCCCTGGAGCGTAACTGGCTAAATATTTACTGAAAGCCAGCCCTTTTGTGGCGCTGCTGTTGTACCTGAGCACTTGCCAGACAATTAACAAAATCCGAAATCTACATGCGTGTCTAAACTTAAGTGGCATGCAAGCATCCACACTGTTCAGATTCTAGACGTAGCTAATGTAAGAAAGTTAATAGATATTCTGCATTTGGAGGTTCCTTCTTCACTATAAACTTGTTGTTTAATACTACGGTGAAATCTTGCGTCATAACAAAATAAATAAATAGTAAATGTGATCACACATGCAAGTACTCACTGCCAGTTGTAATTATTGAAATTCGCGAGGAGTCAAAGCTGTATGCTGAATGAATGCAGAGCCATTAGCAAGGTTTGTCTCTTCACTGTTATCATACACACCAACAGAAAATTGATTACATATTTATATTTATAGGCCTATCCTGCTTAATACGTGCCTCAAATTGTGGCTGTAATAGAGCAGTAAAGTATGTTGAAGGTCGTGGATTAGTTTCTTCTTTAAATGCGGTCTTTCGGAGAAACGCTCAAACCATTCCTTTCCACCTGTTATGATCAAGAAATTCGAGCACCACGATTGATTGTGTTCGGACTGAATGGTACACAGCGTCCTGACACTGCGTTATCTGACTTACCGACAGGGTCGTTAAATAAGCTACAATGTGCAGGCTATACGCGCTGTCCTATAAATTCAGGTGAGGATGGGGAGCTTCGTTTGCTTATCGATAATAGCAGACTTCGATAATTTTCGGATGTTGTCGGGAAACCAATTCCTTTTTAATCTTGGATGTAAAAGTTATTAAATCTTGCACATAAGGTTGCTTTTATTGAAGAATCTCGAAAGGTGTGAGACTTATGGAAGGAATGTACCGAACATAAACTACTTGTTTAATTCCTCTGTGAAACTTCTGTTCGAAATATTTTCCGGTCGGGTAAATATGTAGCGACTGACGACCGAGATGCATGCACAAGTATCTGTTAGTGCTGCGTGATTTCAGCCCCAAATTGGAACCTGTAGACAGATTCTAATAGAACTTCCCAGAATGAAAATTCATAAAAATCAGTTCAGAAATTTTCGAGTTTTTTTCATATGTTCAGACGGAAGGGCAGACAATGTTGGGACACTCGGTTTCCGCATGCGCAGAATCATTCTTTACAAAGCAACAGAAACACACGAAGCAACTGAAGGCGAACATGCAAATGCCTGGCATTATCTGAGCTGTTGAAACGCAATCCGGCGTCACAAAATGGCGTCTGTACGTCCTTCCCTTGGACTAACAACAAACTTTTGAAAGCCTTCCCTAGTGTTTAAATAGAAAACAGAGCGAGAGGCAGCGGTTTAACGTAAATGTAATTTGTTCGCGCTTATGCACAGTTGTATGAAATATATGAAAGTTCACTCGAACCACGCAGAGTATAGACAATTACGTAACACACTCCAGTAGCCTATACTGTGTTGCATATATCTTGAGGTCAGTTTCAGCGAGCTCTTGTAGCTGGAGTCCGTACCGATGTGCACACCTTTTCGTATGACGAAATCCCCTAACGCTTCGGAACATAGTAACAGTATTAATTTCAGCTTTGGTTATACGGCAAGTTACTGCATTTCGGAAGTGACGCTTGCGTCGGTCTCACCTTGCAAGTTCCTGCATCCGATATGTTGTTACTACCGATTGCAGGAAAGTAAGGATTACGAGCTTTAACTGTCGTCAAATGACAGAACGTTCATACCAAATGTAATCAAAATCGGTCCAGCAGTTCTCGAGTTGAGAGACACGTGGACAGACAGATGTGATCTCGCCTAAATCCTCCGCCACGCCCACTTCCTCACAAGCAAGATGCTACATACCGCTACCAGCTGACCGGCAGTCATCCTTCCGCGTCGCCAGCTCTCGCACTTGTGGCGCTCCGCCTCTCATCTGCGCTGCTGTGTCCCGCTCCCCCCCCCTCCTGCGCCGTCCCTTCACTAGACCCCCTGCAGACAGATGCGTCGAAACGAGGATCAGGATCTTTCTGTCACCCTGCAATCCTTCGCAGCCACTTCTTGCACAACGCCAGTGCCGCTGTGTAGAAGTCTATCAGATGTCTACCGATGTTCCGGAGAGCCTGAATGTACATGCAGCGCGTTCTTCCTAAATGTCGATAAATATCTACCAGACGACACTGTGTCCCATCCCAGAAGACAGTGCCGCCGTGAATACCGTTTGCACAATCCCCAAACGCGTGCATTACCAGGCTAGACGAGTGAAACTGGGTTTCTCGCATACGGTTCTGTTTCTTTTTTAAGTGACGTCTATACATTCTGTTGCGTATGATGGAGAGTTTGTCTTCTTATTTTGCTTTTGTTTGTTGGCTAAAGTGACTAATACTCGCCTCCCTGTAACGTCGAGATCAAGATTGGTGGAGCTGTACCTCCGCTCCCCATATTCCTGCAAGGCATTATGCTCAATTACATAATTAAATACAGGGATAGTTGAACTTTTACTCTAACTTTGTCTCTTCGAGAGCTTTCACGAAATTAAAATTGAACCTGATTCAGAACAGGGGAAACATTGTTAAATACACAGTCCCATCGCTTCTGCAGTGTGCAGTATTCTCATAGAGTTTGATGTACCCCTGAAACTGGTCAGGCTGGTTACAATGTGTTTAAACAAAACGCATGGTAAAGTCAGCATAGGTGAACAGTTGTCTGATAGTCTTCGTACCCAGAATGGTGTAAAAAGTAGGAGATGCTTTATTTCCAGTGTTCTTATATTTTGCTTGCGGATATGCCATTAGGAAGGTCCAGGAATACAGGTGGGACTGGAATTAAACGGGACACAACAGCTGCTGGTCTATGCTTATAATGTGACTCTACTGAGAGATAACATATATACCATAAAGGAAACCACAGAAACTTTAACTGATTATAGTAAGGAGGTTGGTCTAGAAGAAAACACAGCGAAAACTAAATGTATGTTGCTTTCTGGTGGCCAGAATACGGGGCAAAATGATGACATAGAAATACTTAACAGAACCTTTGAAAATGTGGCACAGTTCAGATATTTGGGAACTACAGTAGAAAATAATAGCTTCGTAACTTGAACTCTTCGACAAATAAAATAAGAATTGTGAAATCCAAGAGTATGAGATAAGCAGAGCATGTAGCGCGAATGGGAGCGAAGAGGAATGCACATGGGATTTTGGTGGGCAAGTCGGAAAGAAAGGCACCACTAGGGAGACCTGGCCGAAAATGAGAGGATAATATTAAAATGAATTTTATAGAAATAGGATGGGGTTGTATAGACTGGATTGATATGATGGAGATCAGTGGCTGTCTCTTATGAACACGGTAATATGAACGTTAGGTTTCCATGAAATATGAAGAGGGATTGTTGAGGGATTGTTGAGCAGCTGAGCGACTGATGGCTTCTTAAGAAAGACTCAGTTCCACGGAGTTGGTGAATTACTAGAGACTGACTTTGACGTAAGAAATGTCAAGTTCTCAGCCATGGATGAGCATTCTTGTGTGCTGTGTTTTAATATACAGCAGGTTTGCTTGTGGCGCCACACTCTGTGTGGTAATCGTGTTGTTGTCGGAAAATGTTTTCGGCTCCAGATATGCAGGTTTGGTACCGACGCAAAACATGACTCTAAAAACAGCAGTCTTCAAAATGCAGGAAAGGAAAGACGAATTTTACGGAAAATAATCTTTTAAATAAGACATTTATTTCTTTTGTGAGGTGGCACCGAAAAATTGCGAAAATTTGCTTCGTAGCTTCCCCGTGTCTGTTGCACGTCTGTCTTTCTGTTCACCAATAAGAACTCGAGAAACGCGAAAAAGATATTTCATGAATTTTATTAACATTCTGTTTTTGTTTGAACTCGGGCAAGTATACCGGACACTCTACATTGAACCCTACATAAGATCCAGGACAAATCTCCCCAACAACTCGATGAATATTTATCAGTCCGAAAACTCTTTCCGGTGTGGTCTACCGAGGAGCAGTTGCTCCTGAGGTCGCAATGAATGTATGATACTAGACCCATATTTTCCAGTATGCATCCTAGCCATGAATTCACCATTCTCCCAAAGAGCCTAAAGACACTGCTGGTGAGACATATTGGACTACACCGGTCTTTAGAATGGGGACTACCATCGCCTGTCCGCACTTAGACGGGAAGGAATCCTCGGCTCAAACCCGAATGTACGAGCTCAGTAGGCACGACGAGGAATATTAAGGCAAGTGCTCAAGTATGTGGATATGAACGACGTTAAGCCCCAGAGATGTTTCGCGCTCAGGTTAAGGCTTTCAGAAATTCGTCCGCAGAAAAAAAAGTGAAATTTATGCTTCTGAAACTCGAGTGACGCAACTGAGGTGCCGAACTTTTTCGCCTTCTTCGATCTGACGGAAGACAGGAGCACAGTTTGCAGAGCATGAGGCGGATCCGTAGGAGGACAATGTGAAGTTTCCGCGACGCCGATCACAGAAATAGCCGGAATGCATTTACTCGGCATGTACCATGGAGTTCTGGTGCCACAGTGTAAGGCATAGAGCTGAGTACTGAAGAACCAGATTTTGCCAGAGTCCTGTTTACACTGTTGAACTCCGGAACTGAGCCGGGGCATAGACCGTTCGGAAACTATGAGAACACTTACCCGCCATAAATGGCACTATTGAAAAATGCGTCTCCTAAATTTCAGCAAGAGAGGACTCGTCAGCCTATTTCTACACTCAGTTAGGATTGCGCCTTCTGAAGAGTAGCTGACTGTAAGGAGAGACACGTTGTACAGTGTCAACACCCACAGAGACAATCCAGCAACGTCGGTGTGAGGTAATGAGATAGCAGTACTGCAGACAACAAGGTCGAGATGCTTGGGCTCGCCCGTATCTAACATCATGATGTTAAATCTGGATATCAGTGCTTGTGAGGCGTGACCTGCTCGTCCCCATCTACGATACATCAGATATTCCAACAGCAGAGAAGAAATAGCAGTTCCAGCTTTCGTCCTGTCACCGGCAACACAGTCGTGTCTGTGTGAGGCATATCCTCTACGTAGCAGTGTTTCCTGCAGTCAGGCAGATGTAGGAGAATGCGTCCTACGCAAGTTGCCACGTTCAGGAAGGCGAGAATATTTCATGTTGTGTAGAGCATGGAGAATGTCTACTTCTGGTTCTTATTTCTGCTTTGGAGTTGTTGTTCTGTCTGAAATTTCCATATATGCGAGTATATAGTCCCTCACAGGATATTAAAACTAAAATTCTGGACTATATCCATCGTCCCAGTCAGTTGCACCACGACGTTTCGGCAGCTGGATCTGCTACCGTCCTCAGGTAAGTAAAATGGAGGTAAAAACGGGGAAACTGGGAAAAAAATTAAAGGTAAGGAGGGTTCTTATGTATCCTATACAGTTGGGTCCCTTAGATCAAGCTAATCTCAATCACTGGACAAACTGGCAGGGGACGAGATCAAGGGTGATCAATTCATAGTGGGAAGTTGTCAATGGGAGATAAAAAGACGAATCAAGATAAAAAATTATTGAAAGACACAAATCGTCTGGGACAAGGAGCAAAGAAAGAATTGAAATATTCTACAGGAATATAGAGTGAAGGAGAAAAGGAAAAAAAAGGAAAAAAAAAGGAAAAAAACTTAGGGAGTTCTAATCACCCCTCTTCTTGCTGTTGTGAATGCCATTCATTTCCTCAAACACCAGGGGTGACCAAATTATGGAAAAATCCAAGCTGGGTTGGCTAATCGTGTTGCCAGCCCAAGCCATATATGCTGCCTCCTTATATTTCCTGACGGTAGCGTTCCTCTCGAGGTCCAGGATCCCCGTTGCATCCCACTTCACAGAATGGTCCTCCTCGTAGGCGTGTTGGGCCAATCTTGACTTGTCCAGAAGGCCCTCCTTGAACGTGTGCTTGTGCTCACGAAGTCTCACTGCCAACGGTCTTCCAGTCTCCCCGATGTAATATCTGCCACACTCACAAGGGATACTATAAATACAATGTGAGGTATGCTGAGGTTCTCCTTTTGGAGTGGTCTTGACAAACATACTCTTCAGAGTATGTTTTGTTTGAAAAATGGTTTTGATCTTGAACCGTTCCGCTATCCGTTTGATTTTTTCGGAAACACCCTTAACGTATGCAATGTACATAGTACCCATGTAATTCTGTTCTGGCCGAGAGCAGGATTTTGTTTTAAAGGCAGAGTCGATAAAACTTGGGGGGTACCCATTCGTAAGAAATTCCCGTCTTAAGTGGGATATTTCTTTATGCTGGTCATTTTGGTCCTGGCAAATGGTAATGGCTCTTTTTTGAAGACCCCGGATTAGGCCCTTCTTGATGTGGGGTGGATGGTTGGACTCAAAGTTCAGATACCGACCCGTATGGGTAGGCTTTCTGTAAACCTTGGTGGAAAAGGTGGCGTCTGTTTTTGTCACCAAAACATCCAGAAACGGAATAGTGTTGTTGACTTCAGTTTCCATAGTAAACTGGATGGTTGGTCTAATACTGTTGAGGTGAATGAGAAAATTCTGAAGTGTATTGGGACCGTGGGGCCAGATCACGAACGTGTCGTCAACATATCGGAACCAGCAGGAAGGCTTAAATAAGGCTGAGTCCAAAGCTAGTTTCTCAAAATGGACCATATACAGGTCACAAACAATGGGAGATAGGGAGTTGCCCATGGCCATGCCATCCTTCTGTTGGAAAAACTTATTATCCATTTTACTTACCTGAGGACGGTAGCAGATCCAGCTGCCGAAACGTCGTGGTGCAACTGACTGGGACGATGGATATAGTCCAGAATTTTAGTTTTAATATCTATTCTCCATCGTCAGGATCCTTTAGCCCCCCCTCACAGGATGTCTGTAGGTTGGGAGAGCTGCTTCTTCGACGCGCAAGCCACAGGGCAGGTTAAATGTGGGGTCTGTTTTTGTGGTCTGTTTCTAAGGGAAATCGGGAGCCACTGCTGCCTTTGAGAGTGTCCGAGATTACAGGGAAGGATCTTCAGTCTAGCGGTTTCAGATGTAGTGGTAGAAGCATCTGTTTGGGTGAGCATTTCAGCGGTAGGCGGTAGAGAAGCAGCAGCTAGGGCATCGGTGCCTTTCGCCTGTGTAGGATGCGGTTCCACTTTTGGGTTTCCTTCTCTTGTAGGAATCTTGAACTGCCTGGAGAACTGGACATGTGTGGAGCGGATCAGCTTGTATGTCAGATCGGCCCTGGACAGATGGTGTCACCACGGTCCTTCGTTCTACGCTTTGGTCTAATGGCGTCAGTCTTGGCGCCTGAAACAGAGTATGCGATATGGTAGGTAATTGTTACATTTTATTGTGTGCAAAGAACTCACCCGTTTAGGTAATCAGGAAGACAGTTGGCGTTTACATATGCTCCTTCTTTTTCCATGCTATGTGCGTTGGATATGTACTGATCTGCGAGTCCTGCCTGAATTTCTTCATGTGTGTATGCATCAGCTCTAGGGCAGAGGATAACGCGCCTGGTCGAGGTGAGGTTTGGATTGGTTCAATTTCAACAGAATACGAACCCAGGAGCTTCAGATTTTGAAGAGACCCATCTTAGAGTCTTGAAGATTTCTTCACAGGTCCTCCAATTTGTTATGGCTCCTGAATATATCAGTACACCGTCTATTTTTTATTACTAGCGGTTTGGGACTAAGTCCCTTGTACTACGGCCACTTCTGGCCTATTGTACCAGCCCCAGATGATAGGTGAGGGTGATTGTGGAGCAATTGGTGGAATGAAGATTGGCAGTGGAAACCGAAGTACTCGGAGAAAACCTGCACCAGCGCCACTTTGTCCACCACAAATCCCACTTGACCAGACCCGGGATCGGGAAGCCAGCGACTAACCGCTTGAGCTATGGTGCGGCCAGTACACCGTCTTAGAAGCAAATGTGGAGTACAACATATAACAATTGGAGCAGATACATTAGACTTGAAATATTTTTGGTCTCTGAGTCAGGGGGAGAAGGGCGGGATGGACGTGTATTCCGCCCCACCCAGGAGTCGTTGATGTCAGCCCGCATTTGCTGGTATAAGGACAGAGACATATAAATCAGTCAGTCCCTGCCAGCGCGGGGACCTCAGTCACGAACCGATCTCAGAGGGTAATTCCTAACCTGAAGGGAAATCCTGCACTTTCGGCTGGCTGCCACGTTATGCCCCTACCAAGGGCGTGTAATGGTTCTGTAGGCTTATATATACGATTACATACAAACACAGGCCTGCTCGACCTCAGGGGCTTGTGGTTGATTATATCGCAGCTCTTAGTCAGCGGTATCAGGTCAGAAGGGCGCAACCAAGCTGACGGCCATGACTCCGTTGGGCTCCGGATGGGCAGTACGTAAGTGTGCATCACTTACAAGGAGAAGAATCCACTCAACAAAAGATGGAAGTGGCACAAGATCGGGGGACAGCGCCACGCAGAGAGGTGAGGTGAGGTTATAACTGTAAGGGATCTTAAACACTCAGAAGCAAATAACCCTGGACGAAAAGGAATCTGACAACTGTTGTGGTGGACACCAACGGATCTCGCCAAACCACCAGCAAGATGAACTCAGGAAAATGAGGATGGTGTGTCAGGCGTAGCACTTGGAATTATCATATTATGTATACCTTTCCTAACTTGTTTTAGTTGTATGATCCTGTTTCGAAATTTGCTGACTCTGTATAGCTGAGAAGAACCACTGTTGTCACAAGTGGGAAGTGGCTGCGTCCCTCAGACAGGCAAACTCGAACTTGTCGACAATGAACGAGACACAGCACACCGTAGCCAATTAGCACTGTGACTTGCCGTTGTTTGTTCAGTATTAAACGGAAACAGAACTTGCTGAGATTCCGTTGTGAGCAGGGCTTGCTGTATTTCTATTTCTGGTGATGTAAGTCGGCTAAACATTTAATGAGAAAGCGTCAGGTTGGTGACGTCAACACAGACCTCGCCTTCTCGGCCGGCGCATGCCCACAAACTGTAGCTCTACAGTTGGATATGGTGGAGAGATAATTATGTTTTTTAACATAAAAGTGGGGATCATCCAACATGAGGAATAACTCGCGTGTGAAACGGAGAATTCGTTGGCTGCTTTACACACTTCAGGGAAGTCAGAGCTAACTTTGGACCATTTCCTGGATAAATGCAGAAAGCGTATTAAGTCGGTCTCATAATTGTAACGTACAGCACGCTACAAAATGACTCTTTGAAACTGGCGGTAAACTAAGATTATTGACAGAGGATTCCTATGTGTTATAATAAAGGGCGATGTGATTCATCCATATTTAGGCTATACTATTGTTATTATTGCCGGTCACGGTAGCCGAGCGGTCTAAGGCATGCACTGCCTTCGCTCGCTCGGAAGCCGGGATCGTGGGTTCGAATCCCACTCAGGGCATGGATGTTTGTGTGCGTTTTTCTATGTTTGTCTACAGGCAGAGGCCTTGCGACGAGCTGATCACTCGCCCAAGCAGTCCTACCAAATGTGTAAGATCTAGAAAAACCGAAGTGAATGGAGTTCATGGAGGTAGGCCTAGGCCCAGTGGGGCTGTAGTGCCAAGGAAAAAAAATTGTTATTATTAAAATTGATATGGGCATTGCATGAACAATTAAGGAAATTGGACGAAATAATTTTTTTTTTCAATAGCTCTTCCAGCCCATTAAGGGCCCGGGTCTTCTATTAAATTCCGTGATCATTTTTCACAGATTGTAGGACTGCTTGGACGAGTGATCAGACCCTCGCAAGACCGCTACCTACACACAGGACAGCACAAATACAGAATAAACACATACACACAGCAAATACCCTTGCCTCGATTGAGGTACGATCTCACGTACCAAGCGACCGAACGAGCGAAGACAGTTCATGCCTTAGACCGCGGGGCTACTGTGACCGGCGCGAATTTATTCTGCACGTTGCATTAATAAAGCAATTTTGTTCCCAGAATAGAATACAGCCCACCACACCAGTGAATAAGCTGTTAGCACAACGGACAAACGAAGATAAGTACAGACCCCATTCAATAGAGGCCTTCTGCGAAGATAAGTTTCCAATCGATTATGAAGCCAAATCTAATAAATTCATGTTTATAACAAAGTAGGCCCACTATTGGTGCGGAGAGGCGAATAGCAGGCAGAACACAAACGATCACATCACTTTGATGCTGAATACGCTTGAAATTAACAGGAGTCATATATGGCTATATTCTAGCAAAATAGGGCACGTTAAAATTAACGACGAAGTGATAAATATTAATACAAGGATCCTATTTCTCGTAGGCCAACTGATCTCAGAGACAGGCATTCCCTATCAGAAACATAAGCCTGCACGCTTATTTGTGACCTACCACTCAACTTAACGTTTGTGCAACGTTTGACAGTTCGTTGCTATGACAACCCGAAACTGCGTAATTCAAAGTTTTGACTCACTGTTAACAGAACTTGTCTAGGTACACTCTAGAAAGAGATGTTAACTTAAATTGCCATATTTACGGTGGCTCTGTGTCGATGACTCTCGATAGTTGTTGCAGTGTAGTTCACTAACTAATGTATGATTATAACACGAAACTACTTGCTTGAGCAATAATTGGTAAAGTATTTGTATTGACCCTACCGGGACTCGAACTCCCACCCCTTGGTCGTCCAGTCCGTAGTAAGACGCTAGGCCGATTAAGGCTTTACATTTAAATTATATGTTAGTTTGAAATTTATTGGGATTTGTGGTGGACAAATTGGCACTGGGGCAGGTTTTCTCCGAGTACTTCGGTTTCCCCTGCCAATCTTCATTCCACCAATTGCTCCACAATCACCCTCACTTATCATTTGGGGCTGGTACAATAGGCCAGAAGTGGCCCCAGTACAAGGGACTTAATCCCACCCCACTAGCAATAAAAATAGTTTGAAATTTAATATAATAAAATACGCAATAAGCAACAAACAAATTTAATTAAAATCCACGTGAATATTTTAATGTGACTGATGTGCGTGTTGTGTTATTTAAGGTTCCCCGATGTTACGTGTAAACAGTCAGCTTGAGTCATACGTCAGATTCAACATTCATCTCTCCTGTCACCTGTTTGGACTTTGCTTGTGACGAACCTGATGTTCAGGTGGATGAACGGAGACAGAATATGTGAGAACCTGCGTCTCTCGTACAGACATGTTGTACAGGTACAGCAGTATGCGTGCTAAAGCGGCAGCAAAGACATCTGTCACGGTAAATTACATATATGTCTCTGCTGTGTGGAGAAAATGGATCAGTTGAGAAATTTCAAGCAAAATGCCAGTTGAGGAGCCCCCATTTGGAACTAACGGGGGAATCCCAATAATTTCCCTGCACACGTATACGAGCAGGGAATCCCCAAGGACGAAGAGCGAGTTAGCCGAGAGCCCCGAGGGCATGGCCTTGCAATGAAATTAGCGAGTTGAACAAACGGTGCTGGTACGGAAGTCCGGAAATAGAAAAGCACTTCGTCATGTGCGTCTGTCTGTCCGCTAGGAGTAAGAACTGCCGGAGTGGCTCCTATGAAATTGTGTACTGCTATATTGGGCTACACTTTACTTCAGCGCCTATATGAAATCTTATTTACACATACTACTGAGAAATTCTCTCCTCGCCGTGTTAGCCAAATGTCGAGGCGACAGGGTAAGGAAGTAGATGCTGCATGGGCATAGTAGAGATGCTACAAGTAGGCCCTGGTTTTGGCTCTGTGGGCTGTATGAACCAAACAGACTCCAAAAATTAATCCGATTTTAGTGATGAACCTGAGGTCAACTCTACATCCTACATGACGTCATCAGGCTGAGTCCGGGTACCAAATTAAGACACAATCACGAAGTGACCGGTCGTAAGGGGAACTCCTGATCGCCACGAGCAAGGCCAGACAGATGCCTCCCAACCTGGGATCCGTGACTAGAAGTGTTGGTCCATGGTGAGGAAGCTGACACGCTTCAGACTGTGGGATTCTGCGATCCAGATGTAGAGGAAAATCAATGTGTACCTTCTGTCGACAGTTTTCAGCTTGATTTTCATCCACCTGATACACAGCCATCATGTTGTGGGGCTTAGACACGGGGCATTTGATGATTATTTTTATTGCTGCTGCTACTGTTAACATTGTATAAACGTTACTCACTAAATGACGAGCAAGACTGTTTATTCACGGTGATTCAGAGAGGGAAATACTGTGGCCTCTTTCAAAATGTTATTCTGTATGGAAACATTGCGATTGTGAGCGAGGAGACGATACCCGTTAGTCGAGTTTAAGGGATTTCTGGAGCTATGTCTCCATGCCTATGTACAGGGTAAAGTTGTCCCTGTGCTAAACTGATTAAGCGCTACAACATGAAGATGTATGAGGGAGTGGATGTATAGATCCATGTATTCTTGACCTCGGCACTAATAGAAGGTGAGTGATCAGCTTCACGCTCCGGCTGCTTTACACCTGGGGGACCCCAAAACTGCTGTGGTCCACATGGAGGGTAAGAAATATTTCCCATATCGGGACTTGAACCCGACTTCTCGGCCGTCCAGCCAAGTAGCCAGCCTCTATACCGACTGACTTATTCTTGACCCCGCCTAAGGAAATAAACTACAGGATTATAGTAGGACAGTGTTTCTCAATAAGTGGTACTCGTGCCATTAGGGGTGTGCAATAAAAATACGAGGAATACGTGAACGCAGCTGAAATGTCAATTTCTTTTTTGTAGTTTTAAGTAATACATATATTTGTGCGATGGCAAGTTTATTGCCTATAGGCAGTTTCTTCCGAAGAGGCACTTAACGATTAAATTGTTTAAACGAATTTGTTACATTGGTGAGAAAAATATATGTTTTAAAATTTTAGGTACCTGGGGTATTTCATAAATATTTTTAAATGTGTCTTGTATGTAAACACCGAGAAACACTATTCTCGGATACTGAGTGGATCATTCGATCGATCGATAAAGCAACCAATCAACCAATTCATTGCACACCAAAAATGTGTCCATTACAATGAGGTTTAGGGCAATATGTCATTACCTTATGGACCGGAAATCTGTAATTACTACAGGAAACTACGTGAATCTAAATCAGCGTTGTCCGAAAACAGAAATACAGTACGTAACATTGCGAACAACAGACAGTGAAATAGCTCTTTTGCAGTTGTGCGTGTTGCGTGTTCCAGCCATCGAAAGCACTCAGGATTGTACTCTTGAGATCGAGGGATCTCATCCCGGTAGGGACCTGTCCAGTAGGCCTTATACTTCCCCTGCGATCCGAACAGACTGGGGGCAGAAGTGGTCTGTAGAGACGGGAAAGAAGAAAAGTGTGAAGTAAGCCAGTTGCTTCCATTCAAGACATAAATGGACGCAAACAGTGAGAGTGGAACGTAAGTTGATCGTAAAAGTGCATTCTTTCGGGTCAGTGGAATAAGGGAAGTTGGGGGCCAAGTAAAAACGCGTAATGGACGGACAGGCAGAAGTGTACGTATTTTGCCTTTAGACTCAAGGTAAAACGCCTGCCGCAACGTAGAAGCGTCAGGGCCATTTAATAGGACATAAAGCTATTTGGCGTGAATACAAAAATTATTTTTGCTAGATTCTCAGTAAGTTTCGCAGACATAATGTAAGGACATCCCACGCGCGACGAGCACAAAATTTCTTTCATAATTAACAATGGGCGTCTTTTGGAGTCGGGATAGGAACTGGCTATGGGCTGAGTGGTTGTGTTTCGATTCCCGGTGTAGCAAGAGATTTTTCTCTTCTCCATAACATCCAGAGAGCCTCTAAGTCCCACCCAGCCTCCCATCAAATGGATACTGCGAGATTTTAATTGGAGATAAAGCGGCCGGGGCGTAAAGCTGACCACTCATTTTCATCCAATCGTGAGGTCAAGACTGGTGGAGCTGTAGCTCCACTTCCCCATACGTCTTCGTGGACTGGTGTTTAGATAATTTAAGAGCCCGGACAACTTTACCTTTTACCTATTTATTCTTCCGTAAAGCCTTATAACGGATGTGACGTGTAGTTTGTGGGATTGTCTGCCGGTCTCTATCCAATCCGGGTGCACAGAGAGGTGAGACCGGTATTCTTAAACACGACTGCCTTGGGCTCTTTGTTTTTATTATACGAGCTCTAATACGTCTCAGTAAACCTCTCTAAATCATGTTCTTTCTAGACATCCACGCGTTTAATTGCATTATGCATGATACAGGTTCATGGGCTTCTTTTCCCCTTATAATCATTGCCCATTTGGCACAATTATCGTCCGACGCAGTTCCATGGCGGAAAACAAGCCCCTCCAGCGGTCTTTCGTGAGATTCTAACGGTTGCTCAGCTAACGGCAGAAATTCACAGCTTTTATTGAACTAAGAGATTTGTTACTGCTGAAAACAGCCCGCCACTAGGCCCTATTCCGAAACATGGATCCATCCCATTAATTTATTATTCATTTTAATTGACTGGGTCTCCCAAAAAGCCGCCCTTCAAATTTTCCGACAAAAATTCAAAACAAATTTATCCTGTCCCCCAACAGCGCTGCATGTTCGCCCGTCGCAACCCTGCTGGATTTGCTATACTAGTAGAATTTGGTCGAACTCCTCACTATGTAATTTTCTCCAGCCTTCTGTAACTTCCTTCCCGTTAGTTACAAATATATTCTCCTCATTGCACTGACCTAATCCTTCCAGCCGCACTATGGTCCTGGGGTCGACTCAGCTTCTAACAGAAATGAGTACCAAGAATCTTCCTGGGGGTAGAAGACGGCCGGCAAATAAGGCTGACAGCCTCACCCCCATCTGTGAACTGACTGTCTAGAAAATATGGGAGCCTCGACGTCTCACAAAACCTATGGGCATCCACGGCCTGTACAGGGAGTAGCTTTACCTTTTTTACCCATTCTCAGACACACTCCGTCTACACTGCTCCTATATTTCATTTTGTTGTTTATCTTGCGATGCTATCAATATGTCAGACTATAAAGCGTCGAATGGTAGGATGATTGCTGAGTAATGAATCGGAAGGGATTTAGAAGGAGGCTGTCGTGGAATAGTCGAGGTATTTTCCAGGCATTTGACTGCAATGACTGAGGAAAATCACGAAATACCTTGGTCAAGATTCGAACCGAATACCTCCCGAACACAAGTCTAGAATATTTCAGCTCAGTCAGCCTGCTTGGTTCTCTACCCTCAATATGAGAGGCGAATATTTACACCAATACCAAACAAAAGCTGAAATTACAGGTTTTTATATTTTAATCTTCAACGGCATTAGACAGCGGACAGGAAGACACGAGGTTCTGAGCTGAGTAATATCAGATAACCTGAATTTAATTTGCTGTTGTTTTCTTCAGGTAAGAAATTTTAATTTTTTAGTGTCGTTCCCAAATATTTTACTTTCGCCTCATGTTTGAAGGATTTATTAGCTATCTCTGTGTTACGGTTTTTTAATTACACTCGCACTTCAATCGAAATGTCTCAATCAGTTTCTTTGATAATTTTTACGATTATAAAGAGACACAAAATTTATCACACCCACACAGCAATGAACGACATAAGCAGGATACAATGCATCAAAATGATTTAGAGCAGTCAGCCGCGCTAAAGCTGAGTTAAAGGAAAGTTTCTTGAGGCCTACTCTGCTTCCATCATCAGGGTGGATGTGGGGAATGGCCGTAAGTCGATGATAGGCTTATCAGTGTAATATTCTACGGTGCGACAGTCTGAAGTCCAGCCTTGACCTTCTTTAAATGGCTTCTCTATACTTGCCTGTTTAGATGTTCTCTCTTCCAATTTCTCACTTTCAGAATCTCTGTACTGTCTGTGTCCATTCACTAACCCATCTCTTCCTTGGCTTTCTTAGTGACCTCTTTCCATTGACGTTTTCTTCTAGAATTCTGTTTATTATGCGTTTTCCATACATATGCTAGATATCACCTGCCCATTGTAGTATTTTTAATTTAATAATATTTGTTATTCTTGGTCTAGTGGTTAGTGTTCCTGGCTACATATCCAGAGGTCCCGGGTTCGATTCCCAGCGCTACGAGATTTTTTCTCTGAGAAGTAGTGGGTCTGGAACGGTGTCCACTCAGCCTCGTGATAATAATTGAGGAGCTATTTCGAGGGAATAGCGGCTCCGGTCTAGAAAATCGAAATTAACGGCCGTGGGGATTTGTTGCGCTGACCACGCGACACCCTCTATCCACAAAAGTTGGCACTAAACTTCGCCGAGAAGCGGCGGTCGCTCGGTCGGCATAGTTCGCTTGCGGACTGAAATCACGGAGTTTGTTTTGGTTTTGGTTCTTCAAATTGCTTATATAACTCATTATTATATCTAATTCTCAGTGTATTGTTTTCCTTCATCGATTCATGTGTTCTCAATACTTTCCTTTCAAATGCATCCAGATCTCATTCTGGCTTTTTGGCGAAAGTTCAGCTTTCGCTCACATACTGTAACGCCGGTCTTATCGTCGTCTTATACAGCCTTGTCTACGTCAAAATGAGCAGCAGTGAAAAAACAGTCTATTTGGTTGACTAATTTTCTTTGCATCTCATTCTCTTCGCCAGCGTTCCTACCTTGATTTGTCCCCAGATATTCAAAGTCTTTGAGTATTTTTTTCACCCACTGACCTGCTTATTTGCCCGTCGACTATGAATTACTAATTTTGTTTCATCTGTGTTGATTTCTAAGCCAATTTCTTTTGCGGCTATAGCAGACTCATTGCATATTTCAATTGCATCTGACAAGGACCGGGAGATCATAGCAATGTCTTCTGCTTAAGCCAGAATATGTGTGAATTTGTATTCAATCGTCCCTTTCAGATCAGAGCTGAGTCTTCTTAGTAGAAATTCCGAAGCTCGATTAAATAGCAAGGGAGCCAAGCCATCTCCTTGTTTTAACCCTTGTCAGTCAATGTAATGCCCCATTCATATTTTCGAAGAGGATGACAAGAAGGCAGCATCAAATTGAGTGGTCCTTGGCGCCACCTATGCTACGGTACGGTTCGGTGCTCCTCTGGAACAGGGGGGTGTAACTCCCATAGGGGAGAGAGAAACATGCAGACTAGTCATCTATGTTCAGCTAGATGAACTAGATAGTCTGGAAATGACTGTAATCGGTAATGACTGTAATTGTTGTAGTTGTTAATCCTATTTGGTTTGTATTCATTGTGGTAGGATGTCCTTATTGTTGTGTTTTGTGTATTGTGTTTTGTTTGAACGTGTTGTCACTTAGTGCAATGTGTGTTACTTGCCTGTTGTGTCCTATTGTGTACTACTGCCACCGGGCTAAAAGCCAATTGCAGTATAATAAAT
>NW_019734369.1:151757-153228 GCF_002891405.2 Cryptotermes secundus
TGTGTATGCCGTTGAGGTATGTTGTGCAAATAATTAGATTAATTAGTAAGTAGGGACTTTGATTTGATGTTGTGAAACGAGAGTCGACATTTACGCATGAATTTACATCTGTGTGTTACTTATGTATATGGATTATGCGTACTACGCCCGGTGAAATTAGAAACAAACATGAAGTCAGTGTTACTACGACACTTCATACAAATCGTATTTCTGTATTTTAAGCGTCTTTCAGTGTAGCCTAAAGAAGGACCGTACAATCTCAAAAAAGTGAGAGTGTACTTTGATTCTGTTATAATTTTTGTATTGTTTCTTGCAGTATAGATGGGAAAAAAAAAAATTGTTCTGCTGAAGCATGCACGTCTTCCAGTGAAGAAACTGGATTGAGATTCTTCAATTTTCCCATAGATTCAGCACGGTATGAGCAAGATCTGAAATATTATTATAAAACATACTGTAATATTTTGGCGAGTGTTATTAAAGGAGCTAAAAATCCTCATTATAATCAATTAATTTCTAATTCTAGTAACAAAATGAAAGCCACCTGGAGCATTATAAAATCAGACACAGGTAGAAAAATTAGTAATGCAGGTCAGTTTTCAAGCATTGATGGGAAGTTAACTGCTAATCATGATGTGATTACAGATTCTTTTAATAATTAATTTCGAACAATAGATGGACAACATCAATACCAATAATGCTCATCAGCATTTTCTATGATTTGAAGAAAACTTTTGAGACTGACAGTATCTGTCTGTCTATCTCTCTATCTGCCTTTCTCTGTCTAAAGTAGAATTTTATGGAATAGCTGGTAAGGCCAATGCATTGATAAAATCCTATGTGAAAGATAGGTACCAAAGGGTAAGTCTATTTTACTCATTGGAGAAATAATTTAACTTCAATATTAATTAATGATCTCGGTCCGTTATATGCTGGATGCCTAGTAGTATACTTTTATGTTTCATTATTGTAGTCTTGTGTCATTAGAGTGCTGCATTTTTCACATATATAGTGTGACATGTTGACCCCTACCTCCCCAGCTGCACGTAGCGGTAACGTAACGCTCGCGTAATAGGCGAGTAATCACCCCGCATCCTGGCAGCTATGCGCGGTGACGTCACGAGCGGAGCCGAAGAGAGCCGAGCGGAGCCGAAGATAGCCGAGCCCCCGCAACCTGGTAACTATGCAAGGCGAGTCAACAGCGGTGACGTAACAGGATGACGTGGCACTCATTACGCAACAAGCAAGCACTGCAGCTATATAAGTGAGCTGCACAGTGGCTGCGAGTCAGTTATAAAGTAACAGTCGCCGAGTTGAAACATAGCAGCCTGCGAGTGTGCGATACTTAAGAAGTCAGCGAGCGGAAGACTTTTCGTGTGCTTTCCAGACATAGTGAGTGCTGTAGTACAGTTATACTCGGAGTGTGTAATTCAGGGAGACTTGTATAGCTCCCGCGTTATTAGTACGTGAAGAC